>NC_062192.1:5640776-5643276 GCF_912470025.1 Vespa velutina | reverse complement strand
TGACCCTCCACCGGATCGGACCAATTATAAGACACCCTGCAGTGGATAATACCGCGATCGTTCATCTCGATGTTTTCTACCGTCAATACGGCACCGTAAATTCCTCTCTCTTGGTCTTGCGAAATCTTTACTCTACCCTTGCTGGCGGTATAATTTTGATTTCCAAACGTCCATATGATCTTGACACCTGGACTGTGTTTACCGTTACATACTAAAAGCAATTTTTCACCTTCGACGACGCTAGTCGATTCGGGTAAGACAACAGTAGGTTTAGCTGTAATAATTGAAAAAATTATTGCTATTAATCATTGAATAACTAATAAAAATAATCAAATGAATTTTGATTGTATATATATATATATATATATATATATATATATATATAAAAAAGAAATTAATGATCACTCACGTACGATCCTGTAGTCAGTCGAGGTATTTCCTACTTTGCAAGAATAATTTCCATAAACGATAATATCGTCAATCTTTAATACATCCAGGGTACCAGTCTCGTTGTCTATCTTGATGAGGTCCTCTTTACCAACCATTGTCGTCAATATCGGCATTTTTTCCTTATACCATATTGCTTTATCTCCGGTGCTTCGATTACCGCACTCCAACGAAAGGGGTGTCTCCTTTTGTGTAAGTACTCGAATCTTCACGTCTATCGACACAACGAAGTTCATTAGTTTATAGATAATATAATTATATATAAAGCGCAAGTGCCCCGTCTTCGTTTAACGAACGAATAAATTTATCGATGGATTCTCTAATTCTAATTCGAGCTAGCTTTATCGGCAGTTAAATCAATGGATTATTTACAAAAAAAGAAAAAAAGAAAGAAAAAAAAAAAAGAGAAAAAGAGAAAGAAATAAAAAAAAAAAAAAAAGCACTTCCCATATTCATAGACATAATCTTCTTACGATCATCGCGTCAACGCGTACGTAGATACATACATAAATAAATAAATAAATACATACATACATACATACATACATACATACATACATACATACATACATACATATATACATAAATACGCTCGTGTCATCGGTATTTTTAATTTTTAATAAACTAGACCGATAATAAAATAGACGTGTTCGATGCAAGAAAAATTATGCGAGCTAAAGATTATAATATGTCTATTACACGACGGGTGATTTAGATTTTCTGTGCGAGCCGTAAAGTGCGAAGAAACAAGAGCCCTTTGGAAGTAGGCTATAGCCGTCGATAAATCGACGAAGCGCTGCTTTTAGAATCGATATGGTTTGCTTCCATTAGAGTCACCATGAGAGAAAGAGAGAGAAAGAGAGAGAAAGAGAACACGATTTTACATTAAACTTTATAGCTCACACAAAACGTACACTATTTTTAGCGATCTTGAAGGAAAAGTGATAGAGAAAGAGAGAGAGAGAGAGAGAGAAGAGATGATAAAAAATATCGTTTTTTTTCTTTTTTCGTTATTACTACCTTTCATTCGAATCTTATCTTTTATATAAATCAGTAATTCTCTTATCATTTATCGGAGATAATGTCACTTCGATGTCGGTTATTTTCCGATAAAATGAATAAAAAGAAAAAAATATATTGTTCAAACGTAGATACGTATATATACGTGTATATACGTGTATAAATGTAGATATGTATTAAAACGTATATACGTGTATATATTCTAATTATTAAAATCTCTGAAATCATCTCTTCTGTCTCTTTCTCGAATGCTACAAAAAAAAAAAAAAAAAAAAAAAAAAAAAGAAAAAAAAAAGAAGAAAAAGAAAGAAAATAAAATCACCGTCTGTCGTGTAGTCGACAAATGCATAAAATATTTATCGTGATATCGTGCCATCTAGAATATGTGATTATTATCGATATCACTTGGCGTTATTGAAAGCTCGTCCAATATATATATATATATATGTACATATTTTATATATATATATATATATATAGACTAATCAAAGAGTGACGTTCAGCGTATATCAAAAAAATATGTAACGACTACTCTGATGATCGCTATTATACATAAAGGTCATGTTACCAAATGCATAATTAATTATGAAAAAACTTAATAAGTTTTAGTAATCGAAAGGTAAATAAATGTTATTACTTTTTTTTTTTTTTTTTTTTTTTTTTTGGATAAATCGTTATAATTGCCCACATAGAGCAATATTTATTATTGCGTTTGTTAATACACTTTTGTAAATATAATTTTTTAGTGAAAGTATAAATGACAGTATAGTAATGTTAATCAAATCAAAGATTTAATGGACAAATTGGATGAAAGATTAAATGGAAAAATTCTTTTCTACTTTATAATATCTAGTGGAAGAAAAAAAAAAAAGAAAAAAAGAATACGGATCGGAGGGAATCATATGAATTTTTCACTTTCTTTGTATTCCAAATTGGGGAAAAAAAAAAAGAGAAAAAAAAAAAAAAAGAAAAAAAATACAGTTGATATAAAAGATTTCGCCCGTGTACATGACTCATGTATTTAGCATGCGAT
>NC_062192.1:5628276-5638276 GCF_912470025.1 Vespa velutina | reverse complement strand
TCATCTATCATCCAGTTGGGATTGGAATAGAGGAAAGAATAGTCCAACTGAATTGGATTTCAGTGAATTATTATGATATAATTGGAAACAAAAGTTACTAGATTATTTTTTGTACATTTTTTTTTCTTTTTTTTTTTTTTTTTTTTTTTATAACAACTATTATCTCGGATAACGGCGGTTTCCAAAAATTGTTTAGTTCTTCTCGAGTATCGTCACGAAGAGAAAGAGAAGTCACGTGAAAAAAGAGAGAGAGAGAGAGAGAGAGAGAGAGAGAGAGAAAGAGAAAATGAGACAGAAAGAAATAGAGTAAAAGAGAGAAAGAGACAGAAGGGGGGGGGGAGGAAGAGAGAAAGAGAGAATAAAACATATCGAAACAAATCGAATGTAACGAATATGCGAGCATGCAAAGTGTGACAATGGCAAGCTTGACACATTTAATACATACATACATAGATAGACAGATGGGATATATACATTGACCTAAGCATTCGGGTCCATATGTTGGGATTTACGTACATACATACATACATACATATATAAAAATACACAATTGCGAATAAAATATGGGAGGAAAGAAGGAGGGGTTCTTTTTTTGTTTTGTTTTTAATGGAAATAGAGAAAGAAAAAATAAAAGAAAGAAAGAAAGAAAGAAAGAAATTAAAAAAGAAATTAAGAAAGAAAGAAAGAAAGAAAGAAAGAAAATGGATCGCGTGTTCGATCTACGAACCGAAATATAGAGATAGATGAAAAGCATCGGAGCTGTCGGGCGTGCACTTGTAGTCGCCTTCGTGGAACTCCGTGGCCTGAATCGCTGCTAGCTCGCTTCCTCCGGTCTTGGCCTTCGGACGGACGATCAATTGACCGCTCGCCAACTCCGGCTCGAGAGTCTGACCGTTTCTGGTCCACCTAATGTTATCGTCCGGCTGGAGGCCGCTGCATTCGATACTCCAAGGTTGACCCTTGTGTACGATCGTCGGTCCCGAATAGATCACTTAATCGGGAATTACAACACATATGTATGTACATAAAAGAAGAGAGACAGAGATACATCGAATGGACACGATGAGATGTTGACTGGTTTCAGGAATTCCTAAGGATATATTATTATTAGGAATGTAAGAGAGTATTCGAAGGGAGATAGGGATGGAGAATGGTAGAGGAGAAAAATTTTTGGATGATTTTAAGATAATTTATGGATCCACGTAATTGTAGAGAATTTCGATTGAACTTGATGAATGATACATCATAACTTTCTAGGATAAAAGATTTTTCTGTTGTTGGTTGTTGTTCTTGTTGTTGTTATTGTTATTGTTATTGTTGTTCCTTTGTGTTAAAATAAAAATTAAATATCATAAATTCTAGTACGTACTTTCTAAGATAAAAGATTTTTATTCGTCGCTTTTGTGTTAAAATAAAAATTTAATGTTGTCATAGCTCCTTCGTTAAATCGGTGTACATACATACATACATACATACATAGTAACGTATGTACGTATTTGTTTCATTTCATAGCATCCATTATTCTAATATATATAATCTCACGAAAAAAAATATCCCCCTCTAAAAAAAAAAAAAAAAGAAAAAAAAACAAACAAAGAATATCGATCAGTCAATTTTTAAAGAGTCTACTATATACATAGTTCATCGCAAATCTAAATGGCATTTTATGTAACCGTCGAAAAGAAAACAAAAAAAAAAAAAAAAAAAATATAAAAAGAAAAGTAATGAATAGATTTTTCTATTATACTAAAATTATCGATAAACGTCGAAGATTCTGCTAGGGCTAAATCATACTACTCGCCAACTTTTATATAGCATAAACATCACGTGACTAATTTCGTTAGGCAAATGTAGATGTCCTCGATGAGTTATTGTGTCTATCCTGAATAAAGTGTTTTGCGCGATTAATGTATATATTTATACATTTTTATAAATAAATAAATAAATAAATAAATATATATATATATATATATCGTCGATATTTTCTGACCGAATGAAATAAATCTAAGAAGAAGAAAAAAAAAATATATATATATATATATAAACATATAAATAAATAAAAATAAATGCATTAAAATATTCTCAAATGAATTCTCAAGAATGGGACGAAAAATTGACTGTGGGATTATTACAAGAAACGAATTAGAATTCGAACGAACTTGGCGCCATCTGGAAATAGGCCGTTACATTATTCCGAAGTTCTCGAACAGTTTCGTCAATGTGCGCAGCACTTTAGTTAACATGTCAGATCAGCGCATGAAAGAGAAAGAGGGAGAGATGAGCACGTGATCAGATCGACACACGAGCTTAGAACATATTTCTATGTGCCAATATCAAAATTTATCTTCATCGAATAGAAATATTCCTTTTTTTTTTTCCCTTTTTTTTCTTTATTTTGTTCATTTGAACATCAATCTGACCGAATTTCAGATATCACGCATGATCATTAATAATTAAGAGCATTATTGATCGTTCATTTTATTCGAAATTTCATAAATTATTCTTCATATTTAAAAAAAAAAAATAAAAGAGAGAGGGGGGAGGGAAAAAAGGAAAAAAATCCAATCTTACGATAATCAACTGATCGAATCATTAAATTTAACGACAATATCAATCGAGCTTGTGTGACGTAAATTAATCGCCATTAATTATGATCTTCCTAAACGCAGCAGTACAAAGAACGAAGAACATATCTGAAATGAACTACGATCGACCAATCAATTTATTAATCTAACGAACTATTTTTAATCTGGATCAATAACGGGTTGGTCAGAACAACCAAAGTCATGAGATTCCTTTCTTGCATATTTTTCGTTGAATAAATATGATGAACCGTAAAGTTTGTTAAAAAAAAAAAAAAAAAAAGAAAAGAAAGAAGAAGAAGTAGAAAAATATTTTTTGCATTATCCTTTTTTCAAAGTAATAATAATGTCTACCATTATCATTACTTCAAATCATATTTGATATTCTATGATATGAAATATAAAATAAAGATTTTTCTGCTAAATTGTCGATCATTTTGGAATGTTCAAAAATATTACTTAACGGTTTAATAGTTCCCCAATCCTGAATGACGATTAGAAAAAATCAATTTTTCTTTTTATTTCATTTTTTCAAATTTTCCAGTATATATGTAAATAAAGTTTTCTACAATGTAACATAAATATTTTTCGATATCTCAATTATTTCATTTTTTATGAACATTTGAAGTTAATTCCCTTTTTTTTCTTTTTTGTTTTTTTCTTTAATAATAATAAAAGCAAGTTTCTCCACTTGAAACTATTGCCATTTCTATAATAATCGAAAACATTGAAAATTCTCACGCTAGATTTTAAATGATACACAATTTTTTTCTTGATAAATCAATCGAATCACTTATAATGTTCCAATACTTTGCAATAATGGCGTTGAACAAACGCGACGTTCCAAAAAGTAAAGTTTTTAAACGAACAAATGACTCCGTCATTATGTAACATTTCCAGAATTAAAAATAAACAAATTTTAAACATAAATGTAAAAGTTACATTTATATATATCAAAAAAAAAGAAAAAAAAAAAAAAAGGATAAAAATAAATAAAATTAAAATTTATCATTTAGTAATTATCTTTGAAATAAAATTCGGAAACTTTATTTATTTATATACGCCTCAGGGGTGGTGTCATTCTCTCATCCCTTAAGATAATTATCCGAACGACGAAAAAACGAGAAGTACTGGAATTTACGTAATAACATTTTTTTTCCCGTAAAATACGCTCTACCATCGTAATGTTACCAATTTCATAATTTCCTCCTTCCCTCTCTCTCTCTCTCTCTCTCTCTCTCTCTCTCTCTCTCTCTCTCTCTCTCCCTCTCTCTCGCTCGTTTAAAACCTTTTAGTCTGCTTTATAGCTAATATTTACGAAAGTTAAGTAGTCTGAACTTTCCCTCGGTTTATCAAGAGCAATCAAACAAAATTAAAAACCTGAATTGGAGAAAAATTGCACGAGTTTTTAAAAAATTACAAACAAAACAGATTTTACAGCTTTTACAACAATATTAATAATAATAATAATAATAATAATAATAATAATAATAATAATAATAATAATAATAATAATAATGATAATGATAATGCTCGTCTATACACGATCAAAGTGATAAAGTATATTTACACGTTGCTATAGCATCACGTAAATTAAAACGGACTTGATAACGACTTGAATATCGAAAAAGATCGAATGCGAAGGAAATAAAGAAAAATAAAAAAAAAAAAAAACAAAAACAAAAATGAAGAAATTAAAAGAACGATTCTAATCAACGATACGATACCATACGATGCGATACCATAAGAATTTCGGATGATGAGTAATCGTTCCTTTTAATAGAACGAAAACTATCGAATACACGCGTAATCTTAAATGTGTGGACAAAAGTGCGCATGTTTACGCATGTCTACGTCATAGCTGGTCAATAAGATACTTCCCGTTCTCTATGTTGCCACGTCATTAGAAAAGGAGACCTATATATATATATATATATATAAGAGTCAAGAGAGCATATATATAATATATAGTGTGTATGTGTATTGCGTATATATAAATATATATATTGTACAAAACATAAATGTATGTGTGTATGCATGTGTAAATATATGTATGCGGAGGGGGCGTGTACATATAAATACATAATGCGTCATACATACATACATACATACATACATACATACATCATACACACACACACACACACACACATATATATATATATTCTTATTCGTTTCATTGAAAGAAAAAAAAGTTATAAACAATTATACAAATAAATTTCCAGACATCGAACATGATAAATACTTGTTAAAAAAAAAAAAAAAAAAAAAAAAAAAAAAAAGAAAGAAAAGAGAATTATTACTACTGAATGCCATAAAAAAATAAATAAATAAAAATAAAAATAACAAAAATAAATAAATAATATTTGGTATTACGATTGAGAGCATCGATTTAATTTCATCATTCAACACACATCAAAAAACATACATACATACATATAACACATATAGAAAATATTCGATACATATGTAAGTGAAGTACAGGATAAAGGAGAGGCAAAAGGAAAATTACCTTGTGATTCCATGTTAGTGACGTAATTAATTGATCGAAGATAAACGAATCTATTTAGAAAGAGTTGCTAATAATGACGTTTATACTATTACCATTGAATCATTCGTGTTGTTTTCTATCAATTAGTTTCGTTCTAAAATACATACATACATACATACATACATATATATCAAATATATTCGAACTTTGAACCCGCAACTAAAAATATGTAAAAATGAATTTGAACACGTTATTCCTTTGTTCCTTTGTATAAATGCAAACGCCAACATTCGACAATGATATCGTGTGAGTTTGTTCATCATATACGTTCATAGTGTGTTCGTACACGAGTCACGAGTTTATTATCCAATGACGTATTCTCTCCTCAACAATAAAGTCGATCACACGCGCGCAGACACACACATAATGTATTGTATGACTCAAAAGTAACGATCGACAAAAGAAGAAAGCTTTTCGTGCTATATGCTTATATTTGTATGAAAAAAATTATTCCAATAGAATGATAAAAATAATCCGAAGATAATGAATCTTGGAAAATAGAAAATACTGTTTAATTTCGTATATATCGGTGCAACGAGGTTTCGAACATTTTTTTTTTTTTTTTTTTTTTTTTTTTTTTTTTCTTCATAACATTTCATCTTTTTTTTCTTTTTTCTTTTTTATCTACGAATTACTTGAATCTTGAATAAAAATATATTATTGCTTGTTTGCTTGTCACGCGCGTGTTTGTAATAAAAAAAAAAAATTCCTTTAATTTAAAAGAAATTTTGAACCCATCCCAGTTTCTTTCCTTTTTTTTTTTTTTTTTTTTTTTTTCCTATTAGATCTCAGTCTTGTATAAAGAGATTTATATAATGCGACCATTTCTATGGAGTAGAATATCCGCGTTTACATGAGGATCACCTACATTCTTATTTTCGTTTATCGTATATATATATATATATATATATATATATATATATATATATATATATATATATATGTATATATATATATATATATGTATATACATAAGAATTGGCGACATAAAGTCGACATTTCTTAAATCTCAAATCTATTGGGGTTAAAATCGTCTACTCCAAATACACATTTAAATAAAATACGATAGTACTATGTTGCAGTAGATAATTATAGAATTTCGCGGAATAGCTCGTAAATCGGTACAAGAAAATCACCGAGCATCCTCGTCGTTTGAATCGTATCGATGGAGATACGGAGGAGAGGGATGGGTAGGGATGGGGGGACTTGGGAGAAGGGGGGGGGGGTAAGAGGGATGAAATAAAATAGAAAAGAAAAAAGAAAGAAAAAGAACAAGATAAAGAAAGAAAAGAAAAAAGAACAAGAAAAAAAATAAAAAAAAAAAAAAAGAAATAATAAAACGAAGGAATAAAGTCAAATATTGTCCTTGATGACTTCGAAAAATATATTTTCTCTTGATTAATTTCAAATGGAAAATTAATCAATGCCGCGTGATTTAAATCGTTTGCTTATTTCTTTTTTTTCGCTTAGATAAATAAATCAACGTTCTTAAGGAACTTATAAAGTTAGAATAATTATAGAAAGAACTTAAAAGTTCTTCCGCGTGTTTAATGATAGGCCAGAGAGAAAAGAGAGAGAGAGAGATAGATAGATAGATAGATAGATAGATAGATAGATAGATAGAGAGAGAGAGAGAGAGAAAAAGAGAAGTAAATGAACGAAAAACAAAAATTATCGCCGATATAATATCTTAATCATTCAATCGATAAATTAGAGAACTATGAACCCTAAGAAACTGATGAACTGTTTGTATGGATTTTCGTATACAACGTTCGTATAGAACACAAGTTAACTTCATTGTCTATTAGTATTCCCATTATTAGATTTAGAAGTTTTTATGATGGGCTTTCAATTTTTATCCTCCAGTATGAAATACGGTGCGAGTCTAACTTGGGTGTAATGCTCTTGTCACTTCGATTCATGACGCAATGCAGAGAGAGAAAGAGAGAGGGGGGAAGAGAGAGAGGGAGAGAGAGAGAGAGAGAGAGAGAGAGAGAGAGAGAGAGAGAGAGAGAGAGGGAAAGAAAAAGAATTATAATCTACAACATCGTTGTAACATCGAGGTCAACCGGAAAAACGATAATCATTTCAACCCCGATCATAGACTTTTAAATATACTCTACTACAAATATTCTATTATACCTGCGTATTATTGTATTGTTATATTGTAAATAGAATTCCTTTCTAACGTTCAGAGAAAAAAAAAAAGTTGACGAACATAGTTTCGAGTGATGTATTTATTCCATGAATAACACGAAAAGAAACGATAAGATGTGTTCTTAATAATTATAATAATGATGATGACAATATTAATATTAATAATAATAATAATAATAATAATAATAATAATAATAATAATAATAATTCTGTACTATTGTTATTTTTATTTTTATTATTATTATTATTATTATTATTATTATTATTATTATTATTATTATTATTATTATTATTATTATTATTATTATTATTATTATAAATATTATTATAAAATAGAAATATTTTTGTGTAAATATATTGTCCAATTATATATATATATATATATATATATATATATATAAATTAAAAATAATTTAAACGAACGTATTAAATGCATATTTGATTTTTTATATATACTTCTAAAAATGAAATTTTTCTAAATTCAATAATAAAGAGAGGCCTATCACAAACAACACAATATTGCGATTAACTTTTAACGATCAAGAGGATCATCCTGTTTCAATTACAAAACACAAAGATAATAAAACTGGTAAAAGAGGTTAATCTCGCAACATTGCTAAAGAAAATTAGTTTACTAAGAACGAATAGATATCTCTAAAGTTTAGACATGTCGGACTTATACGTATATGTATGCGTGTCCTTTTTTAACCTCTTATGTGAAATGTTGTATCTCCGTTGAATCTCAACGAAATGCTTTTATGTTAATCTCAGATTCTAACATACCATTGTAGTCGAAAGAGTAATCCTTTTTAATCTTACGCATCAAAATGACGCCTGAAAATTTATTCACACGTTTAACATACACATACAATTTTACATATATACATATATATATATATATATATATATATATATGTAAATTTTTTCCTCGGTGAAACGAGTTGAATCAAATTAATGGATCTCATAGAGAAGAAAAGAAAAGAGAGAGAGAGAGAGAGAGAGAGAGAGAGAGAGAGAGAGAGAGAGAAAAGAAAAAGAACTTGCAAAGGGATGAAGATTACCTAAGGAAGAGGCAAAATTAACACGGATTTCTCATTTCTTAGAATGACGTGAATAAGAAATAAGGTCGGTTGTTGCGCAATGAAAATTGTCGCTTGGCGTTGGATACTTCATAAAACGCGCAATGCGGAATGCGAAAAGAAACGATACGAAACGATACGATATGAAACGATATGAAACGATATGAAACGATACGATACGAAAGGCATCGAACGCAAATCGTTCGCGATAGTCGAGCAGACAAGCTCGCGTAATTAGTAATTATTCTATCGTTGAACGCGATGCAACGATACGACACAACTCGATAACGTTGAGTATCGTGTGCATGTGTCGTATGCAAACGCAAATAGGATAGAGAAAAACATGCGACACACAAGAGTTAGATGTACGCTAAATTAATTCGACGTTCGTAAATTTTCCCTAAGTGAGCGCGCATGCGCGCATCGTTTCTCTCTCTCTCTCTCTCTCTCTCTCCCCCCTCTCTCTCTTTATTTGATGTTTTGCGAGCAAATAGATGAAATTTTCAGAATGTAATATACAAAAAAAAAAAAAACGTATCCGAAGAGATTCAACTCACATTAAATAAAGTGAAAAAATATGTATGTCTATTATTTGCCCTGAAACATTTTACCTTTTCTCAAATTAAAAATTTTTAATATCTATATTTGATATACTAAATATATATATATATATAATTAAATTTTCTATAATATATATTATATATATATATATATTATATATATATATTATATATATATATATATTATATATATATATTATATATATAAATTTTTTAATGTTTGAATATTTAAATATTTGAGGTTAGGATATGAAAATGATTCTGAATACCTTCAGCGAGCGTTAACTTAAAATTTGATGCAAATAGTTCATCTGGATAACGTCATAGTTGTCATAGAGTATTTATATATAAGAGTGACTAATATCACGTTCACAGATACAATCGTTCATATTAAATGTTAAAATAACGTTACGAATTCTCGTCTCGATTTCATTCGTTTTATATAAGAAACGTTCGTGTCTGATAAGCAGCACATTCTTCGAAGAACCACGTGAAAAGGTTCGGGGACGATCAATAACAATTCAACGTCCTACTCTTAACCATCATATATCTCAAAGCAAATAAATCCTACAAATTATAATCAGCAGAAATTGAATTGCGACATCGTATCGTAGCAAAATAAAATAACGAGATTGCGCGAGAGTACGAACGTTCGGAGGTGCTACTTGACTTTGACCTTTTTTCTACCATTTAATCTTGGGTTATTTATAATAACTGTGCCGCATACAACGACGCAAAGTTCCAAAAAAAAAAAAAAAAGAGAAAGAAAAAAAAAGAAAAAGAAAAAAAAATGAAACACATTGTCGTTAATAAAGAATTTTATGTAACATAGAAATAGATCATTTTATTGTAAACTTTGATTCATGTCTATGTTCTTTCCTTTTATATTTCTTTTTATGTCGCAGAGAACAATACGCGAACTATGAATTCTTTATGAAATGCTAAAAAAAATAATTAGTTAAATGAAATCAGCTTATACATGTCCACCATTAATGTATTTGCATTATTTCTTTTCAATTAGAGAGAAAAAAAAAAAAAAAGCAGACAAATATGGCATTACTGTGAAGAAAA
>NC_062192.1:5620776-5625776 GCF_912470025.1 Vespa velutina | reverse complement strand
TTATTTTATATTATTGCGATAAGAGAATAGAAATTTTGTTTCGTTTCATTTTATATAATGATTGTAATTACAATAAATTTGTCATAATTAAATTATTTTACATGTTTATCGTATAAAAGTATTGCCATAAGTTGGTGTGAGATTTATATTTCAATAAGAAAAGAAAAAACAGAAAAGAAAAAACAAAAAAACAATATATATGTAAATAAAAATACAATTGAATGGAAAAATAAAAGTAATAACAGGATGATAAGAGCATAAAGATTTGTTATCTTCTTTTATAAAATATTAAAATGTACTTATATCATACTGATGAAATGAAGATAAGAACGCAATAGCTAGTAATGTTGATAAGAAAACGTCAGAAAATATAAATCGTTTTAATCTTCTAATAAATAATTAAGAATTTGTGCCTGCTTATTATCTATCTTTAAATTATTTAAAAATGATTATAACAAAATATATAAATACATATTATATATATATATTATATATATATATATAATAACAAATATATATCAATATTTAAATTATTAAATAATTATATTTTATATACAATTTATATTTATATATGTATATATATATATATTGTTTTTTTTTCTTTTTTTTCTTTTTTTTTTTTTTTCCCATATAAACAAATACCGTCCTAAATGAGAAACTGACAATCGATATATAACTGGAATAAAAATTATATAAATTATACTTATAAAAGGAATATAACAAAATTTTGCAAGCAGAAAAAAATAGCAAATTTTATCGACCATATCAAGACCAATCAGAAAACGCCACATGAAGATGCGATAGATCGAGGAGGGACGTATATATATTTCGTTAAATAGATTGAGAGTTGTCTCATTTATTTAGTAAAGAAGTTACTCTCTTCATAAGAGATGTTACTCTCTTCATGAAATTTTGTAAAAAAATTACTATTCGATAAAATTTTTCTACAGTTTGGAATGTAAGTAATTTTTTTTTATAACTATTCATTTTTGTCCTGTTTCACATTATCCTTGTAAATGAGTCCTATGCGGTTCTTTTCTTTTTTTAAAATCGTTATTAAAATAATAATATGTAACTGTCAGTTTTGCAAAGATATAAACAAAATACATTTTCTTATATAGAGCGCGCGTTTATTTATGGTGAATTCGTGTAATAATGCTCAGTATTTGTTTTACATCTTGCTTGTGACAAAAAACCGTTTCGTGCCAGTGATTCTCAACTCACGATACTTATATAATTTCAAAAAATTTTCCTGCGCATTGCGAAATATATATTGAAAACTACTGGTTTAAGTAATAGTAACAAGCATGTATTAATACGTTGTGTGAAATAATAATAATACATAACAATTAATTAAATTTGAACAAATAAAAAAGTTATTGCGAGCTTGTACGTAAAAATGAGTTAAAAAGAAAAATAATTTATGGAATTCGACAGGAAATAGATTTTTTTTTTTTTTTTTTTTTTTTTTTTTTTTAATTAAAATTTGCACTATATAATGATTCTTTTATTTGATAATTAAATAAATAAATTCCGATCTCATAAATTTTCATTCTTATATTATCATGGAAGTGAAAATATCATAGTAAGCAGTATTATACTGATGATAAAATAATTCAGATAAAAAAGATAATAATAAATCTTCTTTTTAAACAGTTATACTTTCTTAAGAAAATATATGGCCAAAGGTATATAAGCTCTTTCATGAATCAGACAAAGATTTAGTTTTCTTCTACTTGATCTTGGAAAAAAATTCAAAAATGAGTGATAAAGGCAATCTAGTGGAGTTAAATGAAATAAGTGCAAAACTTACTAAAGAGATATTAGAAAGCATACTTGCAGCAGAATGTAATGAAACTAATGTAAAATTAACGGATTGGGATTTTGGTGACGCAAATGTCAAAGGTGATAGCTATTTAACGGTTGTTAACAAAGTTAAGTTGTGTGGTCTTGCTAAAGGTAAACCAGTACAAGTTGATATTGTGATAAAGTCACTGCCTCAAAATTTAGGTAGAAGAAAAACTTATAGAAGTATAATTTTTTTTCGAAACGAGGTGGCATTTTATACGAAGGTAATTATATTTAATATTCTTTTTTTTTTTTTATGACGAAAGTATTATATCAAGTTATTAATAAATATGATTTAAAATTTACTTTTTAGATAGTACCAAAGTTTGAACAGTTCCTCAAGAGCAAAAATCAAGCTCATGTTCTACGTGTTCCACGTCTCTTAAAATCACTTGTAGATGGTGAAAATGATTATTTAATTTTGGAAAATGTTTGTAACTTAGGATATGGTCCTATAACTCGTCAAAACTGTCTAAATATGGAACAGTGTACTGTTATTTTGGAAGCTTTTGCTAGTTTTCATGCAATTTCTTTTGCATACAAAGATCAAAATAAAGAAGAATTTAAAGAAATTGTATCACATTTAGAGGAAACATATTTTAGTCCTAAATACTGGGATTGGTATATAAGGTTTCATGTAAGTAAAACTATTATTATTTAAATAAAAATTTCATTTATTTCATTTATACATAAATTCTAATTAATTTTTTAGAAACGATTAGTGGGAATAGCTATTGATGCATTAGCTACTGAATATCCTAACAGTGAAGCACTAAAGCGTTTTACTTCTTATAAAATTGGATCACTTATTGAAATGTGTTATAAATTATGTGATTGTAGTGATGCCCCAACATCTGTTGTAAATCAAGGAGATTCTTGGGCACCAAATGTTTTAGTGCGTGATGTCAATGGAAATAAAAAAGAAGCACTCTTGCTTGATTTTCAATTGGCACGTTGCGTTAGCCCAATTACAGATTTATCATTCTTTATTTATTCTTGTACAGACAAAGCTCTCAGAGAACGATTTAACGAAATGTTGAAAATTTATCACAATAAATTAAGTAGTACAATTACTTCACTTGGCTCAGATTCAGAAAAATTGTATCCATGGGAGACATTTATGAAAGAAGTATGTTATTATTGATCACATAATATTTTTTGTGGAAATATAACAAATATATTATATATAATTTCATTTCAGGTGAAAGAACAATTTTTCTATGGAATAGTTTTTGCAATCGAAGCTTTACCATTTACTATGTTAGATAACTCACAAGCATTTGACTTAGACACATTAATAAAAGGAGATGAAAAAGTGAATATAGATGACGTCTGGTCATTAGGAAATTTAGAATCACAGTGGAAAAGATTACGTTTAGCGGATGTAATTGTTCATGCCGTAGAAAATGGGTTTTTATGAAATTTAGATATATATATATATATAAATTTTATAGATAATTTTTATTAAATGTTTAGCATTAAATAAAATAGAGACAATCTGTATTTGTTTAATTTTAATTATAACAACATAGTTTACTTTGTGTAGTAGTAGATTAGGCAACCCGATATTTTTTATTAATACACGAACAGTGGGTGCCACAAATTTGATAATATATATATATTATATATATATTTGCATTGGAAAGACAAAAACATTTTGTCGACAATGATACATTTAATGCAATATAGCAAAATAATTGAAAAGCCAATACGCACAAATATATTATGTTCTTGATAGCAATATGACAATGGTGTTAAATAAAGAGACAATTATGAAGTATTTTGTTTCTCTTGTTTTGTACAATTGCCATTAATAAAAAAAAAAAAAAATAGTTCGATTTAAAAAACTATCGAAGAGGCGTATTGTTAATATACCATACATAAAAGCGCAGAAAATGACACGTTTCTAACAGAAACATTTTCACAAGTTTTGATGTTGAGCATTATTAGTTAAAACATTGCTGGCATCAAAAACAGTAGTATCTTCGTCATCTTCTTCTTCTAATGGTAATGGTCGCATTTCAACATCTTGCCTATGAGCAAGAATACCGTACTTTCGAATCATCTGTGCACGTGTTTTACTGAACCTGTAAAATTCTTAAACTCAAAATACTATAATAGAAACGTTACCACATAAGTCATAATAAAATTCATAATAATGACAAATGTACCTAAAGCTACGGAACATGATATAGGCCATGACCAAAATGCTCAATCCTATGAAGACGCAAAAGCCACGTAGGAGAGCTCCAGAATTCAAGGACGTTAAATGACCTTCTGCTGTGTGCTATGTAAAAATATTCATATTATTTGTAATGCAAGTATTTATAATGATCTGGATACGATTCATATCTTTTGACATTAACGTCGTAAAAATATTCAAATTATTTGTAATGTATTTATAATGATTTAGACACGACCCACCTCTTTTGGCATTAATGTCGTCGTTTGTATAGTTCCATTCGAATCTTCAACAAGCGGTTTGTAGGTTATGTTGGTCGGCGGCTTTTCATTCCCGCCCATTTTCCCGTCATCGATGTCTTTCGTCAGTGACGAAGAAGATGATGGTAATGACGAAGATGATGATACCTCATTATGCTGCTTTTTTCTTATAGACGAAGATAAAACCTCATCGTTTATGACATTTCTCACTACGGAGGATTCACGCTTGACATTTCTTTCTCGAAAGCTTCCACTGCACACCGCGATTTGCCCGAGTAGAAAGATCGACAAAAATATAAAAAATTTCATCCTTTGAATTTTGAAACGTGTCATTGTCTGATGTCATTTATGCAATTGTTATTAATCACCTTAAAGATGATTGGTCGGTGTTAAGCTTTCGGCTAACACCGACATGTTGCCAATCGGTCTTCACGAATGTAAACTAGTCGGATGCGTTATAACAATCGTGCATTGTCCCATCTTATTCAAAAAAAAAAAAAAAAAAAAAAAAAAAAAAAAAGAAAAAAAAAGAAAAAAAAATATGACTCAATATTAGCACTTCATTGATGTAACAGGAAGTACGTGATAAATCCAATTATTTCATATCTCGGAATAGACGTACTCTCACTTTTTTTTTTATTTTTGATCACTCGTCGAAGGTTACCAATCCTAAAATTTTATTCGCGCCGATTTCTATTTGATCCGAAATA
>NC_062192.1:5608276-5615776 GCF_912470025.1 Vespa velutina | reverse complement strand
AAGAAATAAATCTTTACAATTTATCGATATTTCATTGAATTATGACGCCTTCGAAGTTTAATGAATTCTCTAATGACAATAAAATTTTTTTATGATTATTGAAGAACATTGCGCTTAAAATGATTACGTTCAAAAAAAGAAAAAAAAAAAAAAATAGATGAGTAAATAATCAAGAAAAAGAAAATTTATTGACGAATTCATTGACTATCAGATTCTTAGAGAAAAATTAATTATATTATTGCGAAAGTTTGTTAGGTGCTCGTTGGAATTTTATCGAAATTCCCTATAATTTTTCTTAGGATCAAAATATCCATTCAAAAAAAAATTATTACGAGTTCCATGTATTGACAAAAGTATTCCCTATGAGATAAATGCAGTAAATATTACAGTGTTTACCCACCTCATTAACACTCAACTAATTTTACATAAAACATTTCTTTATAAAACTTAAAGAATATAGGAGATATTTGATCATATCGTTTAAAATCAAACACCCGGTATACATATACGTAACATAGATATATACGTTCGTGAACCTGGTTAAACAGGTCCTGTTTGCTCTTTCCTCGAGAAAATTTTCGCTAGAAAAGTAAACAAAAAAAAGTTATCGTAATAAAAATTGCCTGGATTAAAGATACTTTTTCAAAATAACTATTAGAGTTGTATGATATACGTATATGTAGTAAATTTTGAAAATAAAGTTCTTAATAAAATAGATCTTATCATTTTATTCATTGCATTGAAAATAAATTTCTTTTAATAGTAATTGTAAGCAGACAAAAAAGAAAAAAAAGAAAAAAGAAAATAAAACAAAATGATAATAATAGTGAAAAAAAGAGAGAAAAAAAACAACAATTTTACGAGTTTCTCCAATGTCAGCTCTCAAACGGGAGACATTATATAGTATCATAAATATTTAAATGATAAAAGTTTCAAACAGAGAGAGATACAAATATATTGTAAATATGCGGGATTTTGGATTTAAGCATCGAGAGAGTATTGTGTCGGCTATTAAGTACACAATATATTTCAATCGTTAACTGTTTTATATATATATATATATGTATGCATATATATATATATATATATATATATATATATATATATGTATACGCGAATTACGTTAGTAGTAAAAACTTACAAGAGATCTTTACCCGTCTCTAACTATAAATCGTCATGGTCTTAAAATATACTCCGTTAAACTAAATCGCGAACAATGTCAAGTTGTAAACTATAGTTAAACAGTCTTATTTGATGATCAGAGACGAAAAGATTAAATACTTGTTAGTCAAGTGACTTTCACTTTTATCGGTAATTCCTTTTTTTTTTCTTTTTTTTTTTTTTTTTTTTTTTTTTTTTTTTTTTTTTTTTTTGTTTTTTTTTTTTTGAGATACTTTTTAACGTGTACGTGTGTGGTACGTGCTTGTGTATGGTATGTATATGTATATGTATACATATAATATAATATAAATGAATATATCAATTACTCTTAGGTACAATCATTGACAAGCTTTATTCGTGTTATTTTCAGACTATTCAGTAATCCGTAATCACTAATTATATAAGTTTATGGGGGCAGAATCGTTCGTCTGCGTTTTATACGCCTACATTTCATTTAGAGACCGAAATACGAATTTTGGACTGGACAAGATTTTCCCTTTCTTTCCATTGTTTTTCCTTTCTTTTTTTTTTTTTTTTTTTTTTTTTTATTATTTTCTTTCTTTTTTTTTTCAACGTGTCGCTTCTCAAAAGATTTCGTACGTTCATCGTATCGTAACGCAATCTCGATAACCGGCCGACGTAGTTTTTGTTTTCGAGAGCTTTATATTTTATAATCTGATTTCTTTTTTTCTTTTTTTTTTTTTTTTTTTTTTGGTTTTAAGTCTGCATCCCCCTCCCTCCTCCTTCCCTTTCTCCCATGAAGCTTTCGATTGTATAGCGCTTTTGAAGAATACATTAAAATCCTAATCCTGCGATACCGTTCGTTTGTTTTAGCCGCCATCGTGTACTGCCTAATGCAATTATGGCATATGGTTACACAAGTTCGCACATTATCTTACATTTCAGCGTCGGTTTACAAATATTTTGTTGTTTTTTTTTGTTTCTTTTCTTTTCTCTCTTTTCTTTTTCTTTTCTTTTTTTTTTTTTGGTGTAAAAACAATCACATTTGTCGAATACAAAGATTTCTCTGCGCTTTCACAAGTGCTTATTTTCTAACAGCACCATCACGTAGAGCCAAAAAAATCAGACTAGAAGGAAAAAAAAAAAAAAAAAAAAAAAAACCAGAAGACAATATAGAAAAGCAAGAAATTATTCTTCCTTACAAAAGAGAAAGAACGAAACGAAAAAAAAAAAAAAAGAACAGAAAAGAAAGAAAGTCAAATGAAAAAAAAAACAAACAAACAAAACAAAACAAAAAAATTAAATGAATTAATACAGAATAAGATCCTAATTGCATCCTACCAATCGTAGTACGTACTTATTATCAATGAATCTTTTTAAATTACATCAAAATTGTCTTATTATTTAAGGATCACGCATTTAATTAAAAACATCTTTATTATTAAAAAATAATCCTCTCGCAGGGAATGGGAGAACGCGAGAATTGGAACGATAAATCATCACGTTCTTTTGTATGTTGTATAAAACTTTAGTTTTTTTTCTAATCAGTTGTAAAAAAAAAAAAAAGAAAAAAAAGAGAGAAAAAAAAGAAAAAAGAAAAAGAAAAAGAAAGAAAGAAAAAAAGAAGAGAAAAGAAATGATAAATTTACAAATTATTTAATATTAATTTTATAGGATAGTAAATGCGCAGCATTAAAAGTACATTTTTGGCTGCGTATATATGTAAAATATAAATCGTGTTCTCCCTTTCTCCTCCCTTTGCTGCGACGCTGATTTGAAAGAACCTTCATCGATGGTAGAAAGGTGGCAGCAGTAGTACCATTGGCGACAGTGCAGGTTGACAACGACATATTCTTTCGATTCTCTTACACAAAAAACACAGATCTTGATCTATTATGCGATCGTAGACTTATTACGGTGTACATGTATATCAGTACGAGCTCAAAACCTATCACGTAATACAAAGAGAGATGATTATGCTATTTTAGTTTATTAACTTGTATCATAATACCGAGAAATATCAAGACTACAGTATAGTACTATTTATTTATTGATTCAGAAATGTATGACCGAGATTTGTTAGCCAGAGTCATAGAAATTAGGCTATTAGCGAAGGTGATAATAATTAATAGTATTGCTCGGGATGAGTGCCAGAGGGTTTAACTGTTATGTGCAAACTTTTTTTTTTCCGTTTTTTTTTTTTTTTGCAGAGGATAGTAAAAATTCGGATCTTATTATTTTTTTTTTTCTTTTTTCTTTTTTTTTTCTTCTTCTTTTCTTTTCTTTCCTTTTATATCTAGCGCCTATAACGCTTCGAAAAATTGCAATTAATGCACACGTCCTGTTGATTTTAATATCTTTACATGAATTGTGGCACATCAAATCAATCGTGCTGTGAAAATCTTAATCTTCATCAGTACATTCTTTTCTCTAAATCGAATTCGTTTAGTCGTATTTATGTATATACTTATAGAAAAAATTTTATCGAGTCACAATGTCGCCTTGATGTACCTCTTAATACAGAGAAAAAAAAAAAAAATAAAAAAAAAGAAAAAAAAATCAAACATTTTAGCCGATTTGTCATACATGGACATTCCTATTCGATTTGTGCGCGAATGACATTGGCGTCATTCTATTAAAAACATGTCGATGTGTGTGCACATACTCTGCCACGTATCGGCAAAAAGAATTTTTCTTATCGCTCATACATTCGCTTATTCTTTCACACGCTTCCTTCCAAATGATTATTATTCATAATTATAATTGTAATTCACTCTCTCTGTCTCTCTCTCTCTCTCTCTCTCTCTCTCTTTTTCTCTGACGTTCACTTGCTCTCTTTTTCTCTATCTCTATCTATCTCTATCTCACACATGCATTATATTCACCTTAAAAATACTCACAGTTGAAGAAAATAAAGATATACACAGAGTACAGGTACCGCCGCTGGTTATAATGATTTATTCAATCCAACGGCCAAGATCGGCTTAATTATAAGAGCCTAGAAAGATTCTTTCCTTCAACTTTAGTTATTCGCAACGCGATCATTTTCCACATCTATAAACGCAGATTATTACTTTTAATCGATGCATCGATATTTCCATATACTGTCTCTTTAGTGCCTTACTACAAGTGTTCATTTATTTTCCTTATCTTCACATTACTTCAGATATTATATACGTTATGGACATTACGTATTAAGATCCGTCTTTATCTGCTTTTGTCCGATAAAATATTCAATATCGATGCAGGATAATATCAAAAGGAAACACTGCTTGTGGTGTTTAATGTTTAAAACGTACTGTTGCTCTTCAATTGATCATCAAGGTTTCATTGTCCACACTTACGAACGTTGAAACAAGTCAAACCATTACAATCATTCAATGATTAGAAATAGAACGTGAATTCATTACACGAAGAGTTTCTCGTAAATTTTACATACGTCTCTTGGATTACTATCTTTCCCGAACTGATCATTTTATGAGCGATTTACCAATAACGTATCGGTATATCACAATATTCCAAATCACAACGGCATGACATTTTGCGATATATCGTCTCTCTTTAATAATCATGAAACTTTTCCTCGTTCCTCAATTACTTCGATATTCCGTGTATTGTAATTATTTACTTGTATTTATTGTTCGCTCTTTAAATGCGTCCGGTTACGTTTTCCAATTATGCGGATGAGCTCTTGGTGGAGCTTGATTGCCCTGTGCTTGTGATGCTTGCGATGGAATCATATCGAGCAGGTACTGGCGTTGAAGATCCGCTGCTTGCCGTTGCAATTCAACGAGGCCTTTACCTCCAGTAGCCTGTGCCATTGCGAGTTGATACGGATATAATATCGAGGTGAACGGTGGCATCATGTGCGCGGGAAGAGGTTGATGTGGTAAGCCTGCTACAGGATTCTTTGCCAGTTCTGAAATAGATCAAATAAATCAAATTGTAAAAAGAATTAATTATATTGTAAAAAGAATAAATAATATATATATATATATATATATATATATATATATATTTATTATATTATTATATTATATTAAACGAAAAATTAGAATGAAAATTGTAAAATTAAATTTATTTACCTCTTAACAATTGCTGTTGTAAAGCAGCTGCAGTAGCCGCATGATGAGGGCTAAACTTTCCACTTTCGGCCAGTTTAACTAATGGATGTTCCTGCAGTTTAGGCGCAGGTGGTGTTGGTGTAAGCGTAGGTGCCGGAGGCACCTGAGGAGGAGGAGCAGGGGGTGTCGCTATTCTTCTTGTAGGAGTAGCTGCTTTCGGAACTACTTTTGGAGCTGGTGGATCTGGACTTGGACACGCTGCTTGAGCAAGCCTTTGTTCAATTTCTTGCTCTTGTTGTAGAGCTTTTACAAAAGCAGTCTTTAATCTGTAAAAAGCGATAGAACATATTCATTATAATTTTTTTCATGATGAAAAGTATCGATAAGCGCAAAAAGAATATTCACCGATTTGTATGTTCTGCTTTAAGAGCTTTCTTGACATTGGATGTCACACAATGTTCACAGATGACTCTAGGATCTCGACCTGCTGGAGGTCGTTGGAACGTGGCATGCTGTCCACGTGGACCTTCTTTTTTGCCACTACCTACTGGTTTTTCCCACTTCCAAACAGGCGTAAAGTCTGTTTTACACTGTGTACATTCAAACGGCTCAGGAGGAGGGGGTATAGCAGGTTCTTTCGTAATAAAATCAACCACATGCTCCAAGCCAACCAGATAAATAAACTCTGTGTTCGAAGGATTCGGTACAAAATGCATTTCCGGTGGTGGAGGTTTCGGTGGTGGTATTTGCAAAAGAGTTTTCTCCAGTTGTTTTCTTAAAGCCAACTTAGCAGCAGCCTGCCGCTGTGCGGGAGTTTGATTATCCTCTCTGGATCTATCCTATATATTCATAACACATTATTAGCTCTAAACATAGTACAAAATCCAATAGCATTCATATTTTATTGTGATAACATATTAATGATGCAATATCATAAAATTCTATTTAGCTATAATTTTCAGGCTGATATATATAAAAGCTTTTGTTAAAAACATTATAGAATTAAAATGAAGATCAATAAGCAGAAAAAAAAGAACACACATACAGCATAAGAGCAGAAAGGAGGACAGGTAGAAATTGTATAAGAGTTGCAAAAAGTCAATCTGATCATACAGCGAGTATAGGTCAGACAATGGATATACCTGTTCCGAAATTACGGGCGTATTTAAAGATGCTGTGGTTTTATTTTCTTGAGATCCAACAAGCAGCTTTGAATTTATAATAATTTTATTGTTATTCATATGAAAATATCATTTATATATAACTATAGACGCATGTTATAAACTACTGGCAATTTTTGTCAATCGTTCAATACTATCATGTTGTAAAATTTGTATAAATTATTTACATTATATAAGATATATGAATTGCCATTAGTTTTACATTAAGATGTCAATTGAAACATAATCCTTGTGATAAATTATGATGATAAACATTTTACTTACTTGATGTGCTGGTGTAGGGGTAGGATCTTTTGTGGAGCGTTCAGTTCTATCAGCCGGAGCATGATAAGTTGGGACACTTGGCGTTGCACTAGGTGGTCTACTCCGAGGATGCGGTGGTTGAGGTATTACCATGTTAGGAGGCATTCCAGTACTTGAAGTAGAACTTCGTCCAGTTGTAGGTGGTAATAACATTCCAGGTGGTGGTGCATGAAGACTACTACTTCTACTTGGTGCTGGTTGCCCCCTCAGTAATGGCGGTGGTGCTTTCCCTGTTCTATGTCTGTAATCCATTGTTATCCCAATTTAACATGGCAATATATAAAACCATATTCTTGGAAGAAAACATTGCAGTAGAGTTTTACCCATGAGGTGTTGGTTGTACTGTTACTGGTGGTGGTAATTTGCTGGGAACCTTGGGAACTGCCGCAATATTCTCTTTTAATTGTTGAGACTGTCTCAGCTTTTTTAACAGTACCAATTTCATTTCCTCTGAACGCAGCTCCTCCTTCAGTTTTCTCAATGTCCTTTCACGTTCAGCCAATTCATCTGAAGATAGTTCTTTGATTGGAAGCAATGGTGGCATATCAGCTGTGTTTGAAGGAATATTATTTGTCATTCGACCTATTAAAAAAATCTCTCTATAGCATTGTAGACCTGTTCAATAGATAAAAGAAGACCTAACCTTCATCGCTATCCGACGTATTTCCATTTAGATATCCATTTATTCTAGGCTCATCAGGACTCTCCGCATAACTTCTTTCAATTCTTGGTCTAAGATTACGACGAGTCCTCCGATCATCTCCTGATTTTGGAGCCAATATGCCTCTTGCTGCATTTTGAATGTTTCGTGCCTCTGGCATATTACTTTC
>NC_062192.1:5600776-5605776 GCF_912470025.1 Vespa velutina | reverse complement strand
CTCCCGCTTCTCTCGGCTTATAGACGTCACGTGACCTTTGTCCAAAACCGTAACACGCTTCCCAATTCGCTCGAGACGACGACACATCTCTCTCTCTCTCTCTCTCTCTCTTTCTCTGCCATATCAGTGGACTGATGGGTGATATATATTTTTTCGATTTTGTAATAATTTCTCACGAAACGAAGTTAACCACTTCGAATGACGACTTTACGTTACAAAAAAAAAAAAAATAAAAAAGGAAAAAAAAAAATCCGATTTTGTACATTTTCGAAATTTTCGAACAGAGTAACGCGGTTAATGAACCGATCTTACTTTGTTTTTCCACCTAACCTAGAGAGAAAAAAAAAATCTTCCAATTGGCATCGATTTCGAAAGCGAAAGTTTCGAAAGCATGCAACGTTAAGGTAGAAAAGGGGACGTCGAAGATCGAAAGATATATATATGTGTATATATATATATATATATATATATATGTATGTATATATATATGTATATATATATATGTAAGGAGAATTGGCGAGTTTGTCCGGTGATATCGATGCGGAGTATCGCGGACATTTTACGATCGTACATCGACCGTAGACTGCGTGAGAGAATAACGAGGGAAGGGGAAAGAAACTTCCAAAGAGTGCGAGCATTCAAGGACGACCCTAAACCGCACGAAGGATGAAATTCTATCGAACTTTTCGATATTTCTTTTCTTTACCAAAAAGAAAAGAAAAATTTCTTATAGATAAAGAAAAACAAAGAGGGGATGACGATAGGGTATATTGAGATAGAGATAGGGAGAGAGAGAGAGAGAGAGAGAGAGAGAGAGAGAGAGAGAGAGAGAGAGAGAGAGAGAGAGAGAGAGAGAGGAAATCGTATAACGCGTGACTCTTGACCACGAGATCGGCCTTGCGCGGTTGGTCAACTTAAAACAATCGTCGAATCTACTCCATTTTCGAGAGTAACGCTGCTCGCCATCTCGGCCGTCCCGTGTGTGTATACATAACGAGCGTTCCTTGCCAGGACCACTTTTTTCCAGCTTTCCTGATAATACTAGCATTAATAGTAATAGTACTAATACTAATAGTACTAGTACTATTAATAGTACTCATAGTAATAGTACTAATACTACTGATATTATTAATAGTTGTGGTAGTAAGTAATAGCAGAAATATTGGTAAAAGTAATAATAAAAATATAAAAGTATGAAAATTAAATCTATCAATTAAATCTATCTGAGGTATAAGAGATTTACCTGAGTTATAAAATTTTACCTGAAATTCTGCTCAGTCCCTATTCATTCCCAAACAATACAATGAGACAGAAACACAGTGGAGTGATTATAGCATAGGGAAACGAAAAATGTAATAATATCAATAATAATATATATACCTGAAAATTTCTTCTCGACCAGAGTCTTGTCCTTGCTCTCTATAATCCCTTATACACGTACGTACATACACACACACACACACACACACAGAGAAAGAGAGAGAGAGAGAGAGAGAAAGAAAGGAGTATCTTGTAAATCGATTTACAGAAAGGACGTAAGGGAACAGGTAGACGACGAACAATTAACGCAAAGGGACCTGGCTGCTGGCGGTCGGTCGGTTGGTCGGTTGGTTGGTCGGTCGGTCGATCGGTCGATAGGTCGATGTTCCTTCCAGTCACAATTATTTTCTAATTTTTCCTCTTCTTAAAAGAAATTTTAAATCACCGTATCACACAGTAATCGTGATATTCGTTTGTTTTTAAGATACAACGAGACGGCAATAATAAAACGGACACAATGATTCAGGATCGTTCATATACAGTATCTTCCTTACACGTTGCACGAACACATGTACGTAACTAAACATGCACGTACAATCTTCTCTACAAAAGCGGCGGCACACTAAGCGGAGAGAAATATACACATACATATACACATACACACACGTACAAGCGCGCTCGCTTGCTATATACGATCGTTTTCGTCTCTTAGTCAAGATAGATATATAGATATAGATATATATATATATATGGTATATATATATATATAATAATATATACTATATATAAAATATAATACACAAAACACACTTCATCGTCCAGCGATCATCGTTTTCATCGTTGTCATCATCATCGTCGTCTTCGTCGTCGTCGTCGTCGTCGTTCTCGTCGTGAACGTCGTGCACATAGAATTTCCGCGCGTGAATCTCTTCCGTGCGTGCTCGCGCATCGCTAGGTCGTTCATCGCGTCGCGCCGCGCGGCGCGCCTAACTGCCAGAAGTGAGAAAGAGAGAGGATCGACAGACCGACAGGCTGATGGACAAACTGGTCGACGGACAGACGGACGGATGAACGGAGGACGGCAGCCAAAGCAGCGCCACGCCGCCGCCGTCGTCGTCGTCGTTGTCGTCGTCGTCGTCGCCGCTGCTGTTGCTGTTGCTGCTCGTTCGCTCGCTTTACGCGCTCTCTTACGCGCGTTTCTTCCAACCACGAATGGAAAAGGATAGAAAGAGATAGATAGATAGATAGATAGAGAGAGAGAGAGAGAGAGAGAGAGAAAGGGGAGAGGGAAAAAGGGAGAGAGAGAAAGAGAGAAAAGAGAGAAAAGGATAGTGAAAGAAAACGAGATAGGAGGCACGAAAATCGTCCTTTATCGTTTCACAGCACGGGATCCGTAAACACGAGAAAGAATCCACTGAGCGATATTTTCTTTTTTTTACGCACTTCCGTTTACGTTTTTAAAGATTACCAAACGAAAACCCTTCCTTCCTCTCTCTCGTACTACATCCTTATTCTATATTATTCTTCTTTCTAACTATCTTAATCTCTTTCTAGTTATGTAGAGCTCGTTCACTCGTTCGTTGCTTCCCCTACGCAAAAATTAACCGAAGTGATTCAATATGGCGGCCTTGTCCGCCGTGATGTCTTCCCCCTCCAACTTCTCCTCCGCCCTTGTTTCGATGTTGCCCCGGCATCGTCGCTGTCGTTGTTTCCTCCGGTTCGTGCTATCCCCTCTCTGTCTCACTCTTTCTCTCCCTCTTTCTTGTTCTCTCTCTCTCTCTCTCTCTCTCTCTCTCTATATATATATATATATATATATATATATATATATCTTTTTCTCTCTTTCTCTTTCTCTTACCATGAAAAGAGAGGCACAGATCGAGGTGTAACGGCGCGCTTAAGGGGTGGGGATGGACTGTGGACCTTATCGCCTCCGAAGCCGCCACTGTGTTCGCCCCTGGCGTGCGACCGATAGCGCCGCGAAGGAGCCGAGAAAGTGCCGCTGGCTACGGGGCTTACCGGAAGCACCCCACGGACTTTGTAAAATACGCCATCGTTGGCGGGGAACCGCGCGACGAAGAGTGAGGCGCGCTTTAAGCGCTGTTCACAATCTCTCTCTCTCTCTCTCTCTCTCTCTCTCTCTCTCTCTCTCGTACTTACGCACCCTCCTCTACCCCGCTCCACCATGCTGCCAGTCGAACGCCTGTCCGCTTGCCCGTTCGCCCTCCATCTTGTTTTATTTTTTCTCTTTTCTTCTCTTTCAACCGTTAGCGTTGTTACTTCTTCCTTCCTCCGTACATTGAAATTATCAGTTATTAAATATTAAATATTAAATATTAAATATTAAATGACTCTAAGATAGAATAGATATTTCGATTTAAAGAATTTAGACGTTTGTTGTTTGAAATAATATTTATTTTTTTTTTTTTTTTTCTTTTCCTTCTTTTTTTTTTTTTTTCTTTTTTTTTTTCTATCCAGTGAACAACGAAAAAAATCGTCGAAAAAATATCTTAACTTAGTCATCTTATTTGGATTTATTATTAAAAAATAAGACTGCGCTTGAAGTTTTATTGATTAACAAGGAGAAATGGGATTTTATTGAGGATACAATTAAATAAATTTATACCATGCACGATTTTATTTATCGACTGATACACTTTTAAAAATTGATTCATACATTTGAGAAAACATTTGATTTTTCTATTATTCGAAGAGATTGCGTTAAATATTTAAATTATAAACCGACCATCGTACATAGAAGATTTTTCCTCTTTTCTTTTTTTCATTTCTTTTCTCGTAACGGAAACGGATACTAATTACACGCAGTAAGCGAGATAATGATTCTATAGGGAAAAAAAAAAAAAAAAAAATATGAAAAAAAATATGAAAAAAAAAAGAAAGAAAGAAAGAAAGAAAGAAAAAGAAAAAAGAAAAAAACAAAATAAATAAAGATATGCCGGTCATCCTGACCGTGTTGAAAAGACAGACACAATTACGATAACTGAGTAAACTGTCAGTAATTGCTCAAACCGATATACGATCGTACCTCCGCGCAGTAATGAGTTCGACTTTATTGCAATAAAGAATATATAGTACGAAATTAGACAGGCTCATAGGAGAAAGAGAGAGAGAGAGAGAGAGAGAGAGAGAGAGAGAGAGAGAGAGACAGAAGGAAAGAGAAAGATTCGATAAACTATAAATAAAGTGATCCGTACAAAAATCGATAATTAATTAACCGCGCGGAGGTTGTTGAGCGGTAAGAGAGAACTGCGATTGTGTGATAAAAATGTAACTCATTTACATCGGTAGACGATCGAAAAAAAATTTGTTTTCTTTTTTATTACCGAACAAAAGGACAACAAAAAAAAAAAAAAAAAAAAGCTACGAACCGGTAGCCGTGGTATATACGATGTATATAATAGACATTATATTTACGAATGCATGGAATATTTGTTCTAATCGATTTTTTTTTCTCTCTCTTGACAACTTCGGCATCGGTTCGAACACATCGATTGATTCAGTAGAGTTCGAAAAAGGAAAAAAAAAGAAAAAAAAAGAAAAAAAAAGGAAAAAAAAAAAACAAAAAAAAAACAAAAAAGAAAAAAACAAAAAACAAAAGAAAGAAAAAAAACCTTGAAAAAGGTGACAAAAATTTTCGCGACGAATATTAGAATCGATTTTACTTTCCTTTCATTTTAACTATTCTTACGAATAACAATTATTTCGAAGAGAATTCATTG
>NC_062192.1:5520776-5598276 GCF_912470025.1 Vespa velutina | reverse complement strand
TTCTTCTTGGTTTTTTTTTCTTTCGTTTCTATTTTTTATTTATATCTTTTTTTTTTTTTCCTTATCTTATTCTCGTTAAAATGGTCGAATATAATAGTCGAAGGAGATATAAATCGATCACGTAATTAATCAAAGGAAAGAAAAAAGAAACAAAATTCGAATTATATAATCGAATTCATGAGCCAACTAAGCTCTATCAATCACGAATCATCACCGTAGTCATCATCATCACCATCATCATCATCATCGTCATCATCGTCGACAAGTACATACAACGCAACGTAACGCAACGCAACAAGGATTACGAACGAATTTGTGATCCGTTTGCATACGCACGCGCAAACTTCGAAGAAGAACAATGGCTTTGCTCATTTGCAGAAAAACACGCGAATTTAATGTTCGCAAGTTTTTTTTTTCTTTCATTCGACTTTTTTAGATCATTTTTCTTCTTCGTCTTTTCCTTTCTTTCTTTCTTTCTTTCTTTCTTTTCTTTTTTTTTTCTTTTTCTTTTTTTTTCTTTTTTTTTTTTTTTCGAATTAAAAGTATAAAGTATAACTGCGGTCATATAGTTTCATATTTGTGCTTATCGATAACTCTGCCGTTCGTGAATATTGTAATTGTTATTATTGTGACAATTGCAATATACGATAAAATAATACATTATGTAAATGAAGGAAGATCGAACGGCGAAAATTAAAGATTAGCCGAAGATCGTAATTTTCAAGAACGAGAAAAGGGAACTTCAAAATTTCGATGGATCGTCTTAAGTTATTTTCACAGGAGAATGTGAACGAATAACATTTTTTTCCCCCCTTTTATTTTGATTATTTATTCCCGCAATACGATAGATACGCGCGACAAGTTCGAACGACGGTAATTTCTTTTTGTTTCTTCTCTCTTTACTTCTTTTTCCTCTTTTTCTTATTTATTTATTTAGATTTGCGCTCATATGCTATCATAATATTTTTCTCGATCTCGTAGAAAACTCGAAGAAGATCAATGATGTTGGATCGTCGTAATACTTTTTCCTTTTCTTCTTCTTCTTCTTCTTTTTTTTTTTTTTGTTTTTTTAATTCTTTTTTCTTTCTCCGTTTGCGCGATGACGAAAACATATGTGTATTTCTTTCTTGCCGCAGGCTTATATCCTTTTATTTCTTACGTACGGTTAACACTTAACTTCCTTCCTACGTATTATCGATCGAGGAGAGCGTTGGATTTTCGATAAGATCGTGTAATTATTCATGCATGTGTGTGTGTATGTGTCTCTCTCCCTCTCTCTCTCTCTCTCTCTCTCCCTTGTTGCGTATATCAGACGAAGACATATATATATAATATATATATATATACATATAATATTTTTTGGGGATGAAAGGAGGTATTTTTTTTTCTTTCTATCTCTTTTTCTAACAAGAATCCTTTCGTTTTCGCCTGCCCGATCTGCGCGATTTATCATCCGCTGCCCTTTATATTTTTATTGGAATGGATCATTACTTGGTTCATATAAATTTCGATAAAATTATCGGTAATGTATTTGCGTGTTACGTATATATGTATTTTTTGTCATGTCGAGTGTATACATACACATATAGGTGCTTACACATATACGAAAGCAAGTAGTCGATCGATGAAAAAAGAAAAAAAAAAAAAAAAAGAAAAAAAAAAGAAAAGAAAAAGAAAAAGATTATTATGTCGAACAAAATGACCTTTTCTTTCGTGTTACTTCGACGAAGCTACGATATATTTAAATATCTAGAGTGTCGTTCTAAAACGAACTGCAAAGTTCTTTATTTTATTTCCTTCTTCTTTCATTAGGAACTTATAATACTGCTCGTGGTATATACCCTGGACCGACCCCTATCTCATGATTATTTACTTTTGATTTTTACCCTCCCGATTCTTAAATAAATAATTCTTGTGTACATTTTTCGTCTCTCTCTCTCTCTCTCTCTCTCTTTCTTTCTTTGTCTCTTTCTCTCTCTCTCTGTCTCTCTTCTCGTCGTCATTTCAACGAGATTCTAATAAATTTAAAAATCAAGAAAAAACGATAGATCGGCCTAAATTCTTGTCTTAAAACAAAGGACGACGAAAATCAGTCGAATCGTTGGTCCAGCGTATTAATCATTTTTCTTTTTGTTTCCACGTGGAAAGTTCACTAGAGCTCGCAACTTTAATACATACTAATACTCGAAACTTTAACTCGAATTCTAATTGAATCGAGCTTCATCTATCTATCGTGCTTCACGTATTTACACGTGTTAATTGATAAGGAAAAACAGGAAGAAAGAAAAAAAAGAAAAAAAAAAGAGAAAAAAAAAGAAAAAAAAAAAGAAAAGAAAAACAAAAAGAAAAGAAAAGAGATCTTGTCCCTCAATGTTCACCCTTTTTACAGTTTTCTACACATTTTTTTTTTCCAAATGGAATGTCATTGTGCTCCTTTGCACGTAAATTAAATTTGTGTACGCGTGTCTTGTGTTCATCGTGTTTTATGTATGTATGTACGTTATGGCCTTTAATCGCGAGATTTCGTGAATAGTTTTCATCTACATAACTAAATATGCATATCTCTCTCTCTCTTTCTTTTTCTCTCTCTCTCTCTCTCTCTCTCTCTCTCTCTCTCTCTCTCTCTCTCTCCCTCTCTCCCCCCTCTTTATTTCTATGGGCACACTTTCGTCTAAACGCGTTTATGAAGATAAAATTATATATGTATATACGCGAATAGACGACTGGACGTTCGTTGAATTTTCGCGAGGATTGTTAGATCGGCATTTTTCTTTGAGTAGAGTTGGATCGACACGTACGATATCTTTTCATGTCGCGATATTTTATAATTTTCCTCATTCCTATTCGTGTCATTTTAAATCTCTCATTTCCTTTTTACGAGTAAATCGATCATATACGTACAGAGTAATCTCGTTCTATCATTCTATCATTCGTTCTTTCTCTTGCTCTCTCATCGGAATCATACTCGATCAAAAAACACCTCTTCTTCTAGGAATCATATACTTCGTGCATATTTTCGTGCATATCTTCGTTTTCGTTTACATTTTCGTTTTCGTTTTTGTTTTCTTTAGACCTACATATTTTAAAGATTCTTCGTATCTTTCTTCTTTTCTTCCTTTTATCCTTCCTTATTTATTCTTCCTTATCAATGAGCACCCGTCTAGGATTTTAATATTGGTTTCTTTTATTTTTAGTTTTATCACAGATGTTTTGTTCTTCATCATATCGCCCCATTTTATTCGATCCCTCTAATCTCTTTTCTTCTTTATTCTTATGGCCCACACTCGGTACAACATATATGTATAATAATAATATCCAACAGTGGGATTTACTGGAATTGACGTCGCACATCCCCCAACCCCTTGTTTGCTTTGTTTAAACCTTGGCGTTATTACGTTTCCTCTTTCTTATTTTAAGCCGACATGATTTAATCACAGCTCTCCTCCATCTTGGCGTTCTTGTGCGCGCGCTCAAGAGGAATTTGTTATTATTAGTATTATTATTATTATTATAATTATTATAATTATTATTATTATAATTACTTTTCTTTCCCTTTTTTATCGCGATTGTTTTCTTCTCCTTCATCTTCATCTTCATCTTCATCTTCATCTTCATCCTAATCCTCATCTTCATCTTTATCTTCATTTTCATCTTCTTCGTTTCTTCTTTATCTTGTTTTCTCGTTACGATCACGCACACTAAGGCCTGCCTTAGTACAAAAATATACATTCGCGTCTTAAAAAATAGATCTTATAGCATTCTGTACTGGCTAGCGTTCGTTTGATATTTTACATATTTTATGTATTTTGATTCTTGGCAGGCTGCTTAAGGTTAATTATCGGCTATGAGAGAACCATTATCGAGTGAATAATCCTCGAAACGAGAAATACAGTGTGTTTGTGTGTACGTGGGTGCGTACGTATGAGAGTGTGTGTGTGTGTGTGTGTGTGTGTGTGTGTGGGTGGGTGGGCATGTATGTGTAATTTTTTTTACATACATATTTATTGTGTATGGAGGCTTCTTGTTCATTTTTTTTTTCTTCTTTTTTTCCGTATCGCTAAACGCTAGCTGTCTTTGCGTAATACGCACCACACACATCACCCTTATTTTAATTGCTTCTTAATATCCTTTCGCTTAATCTTTCGCATTAATACGACGACGAACATATTCATAAAATCGCTAACATGTTTGTATATGTATATATATACATACATATATATATGTATGTATATATATGTATATGTATACATACATATATTAAGTTTTCCCACCATCGAGCGAATTTAAAAATGGAAGTTAAAAAAAAAAAAAAAGAAAAGAAAAGAAAAAAAAAAGAAAAGAGAAAAAAGAAAAGAAAAGAAAAGAAAAGAAAAAAAAAGAAAAGCAAAGAAAAAAAAATAAAAGAAATAAGAAAAGAAAAAAGTGCCCAACACTATTGATAGCACTTTTAAGAGAATAAACTACAGAGGAGATTCACGAGAAAAATCTTACTCCCTATCTCTCTTTTTCTTCTTCTCATTCTTTCTGCTTATTCGCATATACATAGGAAGTACATGTTCTTTATGAGTAAGATGTCGATCATGACGCAACGTGCAGCTCGCTTAACTTTCATGTATAATATGTGCGCGCGCGCGCGAGATTGTGTATGCATATTTTTGTTTAAATACACCTTTTTCGGCAGGTTCAGTCTTATGTTTGTTGTATATCATCGCGCTCTATAATCAATAATACATATACGCACGCTGTGTACCTTCGCGTTGTGCCCATATTAAGCGGCTGCACATTTTTTGTTCTTTGCTTCTATTTTTTTCTTTTTTTTTTTTCTTTTTCTCTTTTTTTTATTTATTTATTCTTTTTTCTTTTTCTTTTTTTTTTTAACGCGCATAGATGGTGCTACACATTATCACCTAGATTTATTCTTTTTTTCCTTCTCACATTTCATCTTTACTTTTCTATTTAATTTTTATCTTGTTTCCTCTCTCTCTCTCTCCCTCACACACGCACACACATATAGATTTTTCGCAATACGAACGCAACATGCATGGTCTTGTAACATACACACATAACTTCGTGCTCTCTTTCTCTCTCACTCTCTTGCTCTCATTCACGGTCTCGTAAACACCGCGCGCACGCGAGCATGACTTTTTTTTAATAATATTTATAAGCACGCGATTTCGATGCTAAAGGAAAAATTATGCACGAATGATCAAAGGTATATCGTTAAATGAAGAAAGAAAGAAAAGGAAGAAAAAAGAAAGAAAGAAAGAAAGAAAGAAAGAAAGAAGGAAAGAAAGAAAGAAAGAAAGAAAGAAGGAAAGAAAGAAATAAATAAACAAAAAAAAAAACCTAAAATAAGTAAAGAAAAGAGAGGGGAAAAAGAAAGAAAAACATGGCGAGCTTACGCGCGTTAAAATGGCGGCTAACGAGCGCACGTTATTCGATTATTATAAGAGTCTTATTTCGCTTTAAGACATCCTTCTCTTTCCCCTTTTCTTTTTTTCACACTCTCTTTCTCTCTTTCTCTCTCTCTCTCTCTCTCTTTCTCTTTCTCTCTCTTTCTTTTTCTCGTGTTACATCGTTCAATGTAAAGTAAATACAATTAATTGTTCACGCGCATGTAGTACGAAATGAAAGGGCTGTCGCAGACGCATCTCTTCTTCTATCTTAACCTCTAGTCATTTTTTGATAAACGATTGGCTTCGTTATCACCAAATGGTTCGACAAAAAATGTCTACTAAGGATTTAATGATTAGCTTTTAACGTGTACGTGTTGTATGTTTCTTCTCTTTCTTTCTTTTTTATCGCGACGTCGCGCGTCAAACGTTTCGTCAAAATTACTCTTACACCGCGACTCAGGTACATATTAAGGCCCGTTCATCTTGTATTATAGCGGCATTTTATCTTTTTCTCTCTCATTCTCTTTCTCTCTCTCTCTCTCTCTTTCGTTTTTAAGTGTCCGCTCGATTTACATACATTTTTTGTGCTTCACACTCGATCGAACCTTTCGTATCCGTGTATTTTTGTATACATATATACATACATACATATGTAGATTTGTATATATATATACGTGTGTGTATATATATATATATATTACACGTATTACAACATTGTTTTTCGCATATCTTATTCTTGACTTTACGTACAGCATGTTGGGGTAGGGGTGGGGGAGGGCACATTATCGCGGCTTTCTTTCGCATATAAGTGTGGAAATACTTCTCCTGTTTCGTTTTTTTCCCTTTTTTTTTTTTTTTTTGTTTCTTTTCTTTTCATTTAAAGATTTCGACGCATGAAGTGTATGTACAGGATCACATATAAAAAAAGAATGGTTAATACGTGACTATGATGTACATACGACGACATTAATAATTATACAAGGATTCGAAAAAAGTAAATCGCATCTCAGAATAGTACAACTGTATATACGTTGGTTTTTTGGTTTCTTTTTTTTTTTTACTCTTCTACTTATTTTTTTTTTCTTCTTCTTCTTCTTCTTCTTCTTCCTTCTCTTTTGTTATTCCTCCCTTTCGCGTTATTATATACGGCTCCTTTGTAAACAACATTCAAAATCGTCACCATTATTAATCGCACGATAGAAATGCGAGTGCTTTTTATTGCACTCAAATATTAAACTTTTAAACTTCGACAGATTAGTAGTACAGATATACCTATATATATATATACATATATAAGTATATAGATATATATATATATACACATATACATACATATATATATACATATATGTATATATACGATCAGCAGAGTTACTTCCTTCGATCTTCGTTAGATATACTCATGTTTCGCATATCGGCGATCGCTAAGAGCATAATGGAGAAAAATGGTACGTACAGAACAAACGGTTGTTGATCACAGTTTATATGATATTAACACACATACCGCCGTACAACATTCCGCATGATTCATCTTCCTCGACTATCACTTGTATGCATGTATTACTTGGCCGACTCTGGCGTGCGCATCCACATTTAAACGTTTTCTCTCGTTTTTTCCTCTTCTTCATCTTCATCTTCTTTTCTTTTTTCTCTTTTTTCTTTTTTTTTTTTTCTTTTTTTTTTTTACAATTGCGTCCGATTGGTTTTGGTATTAAAAATAACCTCGGAACGCCATTTGACTTCTCGTTACTTTGAGTAGTTCTCAGCTCTGTACTTCTGTGCATTTAATACAAACTACGCAATACTCGTTTAAAGTATGTTTAATTCTATCGAGTTGTTTTAAATATCCCTTTTTTTTTTTTTTTAGTAGTGTCGCACAGCATGCTCTTAGCGAACGCTTGGCTCCTTTGTTTATCTACATTCTTCTTCTTGCATTGGATTGGAAAAATATCCGTTAAGAACGACGCTTTTCTCTTCTCTACTTACAGATAACGTTTTTGGAATTTTCGCATTAGTTTTCCTGTGGAAGATCATGGGATCGGACCTCTCATTCCCTTGTTTAATTGTTTCATGGAATTTCTCTCACTTTTGTCCCATAGATGATCGTCTTCCTTTCCCCAAGTTATTTACCTTGGTTATTAAATATTATCCTTAATGACCCTGTAGCAACAGGTAGACGTCAAAAATGCTATCCATATAGCGTTACCTTGACGTTCTCGTTTTCTTCTTCTTTTTCATTTTTTTTTCTTTTTTTTTTGTTTTGTTTTCCTTTTTTTCTTTTTTTTTTACTTTTTTTTTATTTTTTTTTTTATTTTTTTTTTTTTTTTCTTTTTTTTTAACATATTAACCTTGTTCTCACATACACCAAGGTATTGTTATATCTACACGAAATTTACTTATTATTCTTCGCAGGGTATCGATGATATTTGGGTGAGAGGAACGATCGGTAAAGTAAAGATCGCGGTGAGGATATATATATATATATACCTGATAAAAGTTTATGATTATCATTGTCAATATAAAGACGCGATTCCCTGCATAGCTTCTCCAACGAAGAAAAATCACAGCATAAATAAGTCATTCCTACCATCCGTCGTAAGGATTATAGAAAATCGTTCTCTCTTTCTTTCTCTCCTTCTTTCCTTCTCTTTTCCTCTCTCTTTCTCTCTCTCTCTCTCTCTCTCTCTCTCTCTCTCTCTTTCTCTCTTCCTATCTCTCTCTCTCAATCATTGTAATTTGCGTTCAATTTGGACATTTCGTCGTGAGAAAGACACGAGAGGTAGGCTTCTTATCGCTAGAGCATTGGGGATTGATCGTGTACTATACATCGGTAATCGAGCTTACGAACATCGATGATCCACGATCCATTAACACCGTTAACTATCTCCCTTGGTTGTGCCACAAATTAATTTTGTGCATATAAGGAATAAATCTTCCTTGAAGGAATGGTTTAAGATAAAACATGATCGTTAAAGAAGGAACATTGATGCACGTTAAACTCGCAAACGTATAGCGCAATATAAATGCGAGCTCCATATACATATCACATCCATACAAGAATTGTTAATATCACGACACGATAGTACGTGATAGACTATTCTCATCCTTTTTACTTAATAAGTTACATCTAACAACTAGCCGACGGATGGCAGTATGCGTTAATTAGATTTTGGACTATGAACTCATTATACGTATTCACCGCGTTGCGTACAAAAAAAAAAAAAAAAAAAAAAAAAAAAAAAAAAAAAAGAAAAAAAAAAGAAAAAAAAGAAAAAAAGAAAAAAAAAAGAAAAAAAAATCTTATAGAAAAATAAAGAATATAACTTTACAACTGTACTTCTGAAAATGTTCTCCTTCCATAAGTGGTCGTGGCTGTTAATGGATAGTCCTTGGATGACATTTTCTTGGCATTTTTTCTTGGAAGTTATTTCTCGTCGCGCAGGATAAGCGGCATAATAACCTCCCTGCTGTCACCGGCAAAAGGATTCAACACTACTGTTGGTAACTCTGTGTTCCTTAATGGTGCCCAGTGTTTACCCATTATCTCTTGTATTTCCTGTAATACAAAGATAAGTTATCATTAATTATGCCATTAGTAAAAAAATAATGCATGTACTCACATGTGTAATGGTCTCAGTCTTGTGCCACGATTCGCTGTCAGACACAATATCACTTTCTGCAAATACAAGAAGTTTGAGAGTGCTTCCTCTGAGACGTGCGATAGCTAATAAATTTTCTTTGTAATATTTGTGTCCTATAAACACCAATTCCACGAGTTTAGAACACTTCCAAGCCACGAATACTAAAGGATCTGGACTGTAATAAATATAAAAGTGAATTTATGTTTGATTGTCATTGCTTATTTGCATCAAAAATACGATGCAAATTAGTTACCTATCTGGCTCATTAGCATCGTCTGTAGCTGGAGTATTTACCGTAGTATCCATAGAATCTATCCATATGAGTGATTTTAATTTATTAGAATACCAATTTGATAATTGATGTAGTACCTCTGTATTAAATTTCTCACAGAACAATACTTTTAAGTGCGTTAGAGGCATGGAAGGTTGAAGAATTTCCGTATCTAATACTTTTACACCAATATAAGAATGTATGAGATTTAGTCGTAGTTCACATTTTGGACTAAAAATAATTTTAATTAATATTACTCCAACAAAAAAAAAAAATAATCTCTTAAAAATATAATATTTTACAGAATTATGTTAACGTACTTCTTTTGAACAAAGAATTCCCAAGCTGCATTTGATGTTCCTAAATAATCGTTATGCCAACCATGTACATGTATCACTATCGTTTCCATAGTGCCACTGTCTAAAGCTCTGAGTAAGGCATCATTAACAACGTCATAATCTACTGTCAAAACAGTCAGTCTGATAAACGATTTAAAAATATATTCCTCCAATTCTATAAAGTCATAATGGTCTGGGTCATCCTTGACCGATGCTAGACTGAGATGCGTTAGATGTTTAGCCTGATGTAAAAGTAACGGTTCTAAAATTATATTGGCATTAGTTGCTAATTCTTCCATATATCCTAAACTCAGAGCTTCCAAACAGTTAGATGTTTCAATAATTTTCACAATGGATTTCATTAAAGATGTACTATTCGTTGGACTATAAACAATTGTAAAAAAAAATCAAATTTGAATATATTTAAAACATATTTAAATATTTTTAAAACAATATTTGCACAATTCTACCTGTCAGTCTCACTTTCCATGTACCAATTAGGACATTCAAATATGCTACTGCTATATTCCAAGTACAATTTTCGTAACTGCCTATTACAACATAATTTTTTCAGAAGATGAGAAGTTTCTACAATATGACATGCAATGTCACATCGTATGGTTGCTTCGTGTACACTAAGCCCAAAACAATCTGCCAAAAACCTATAAAATCATATAATTCAAATGTATATTAACATAATGAAATTTTTGTTACAAGCTTGAATTACCGACCTAGCCCATGAAATACTATCCTCATCTTTCAGAACAAAAGTAATTTTTCTCCAAAAACTGGGATGAAATAACGCATATCTCCAATTTTTACAAACCTGCATAAATTAGAACAGGTACATTAGATTCAATTAGAGTATGCCATAGAGATTTTATGTTTATATATATATGCTTTTAGTATTTTCATAGGTATATTTTTGATTTTACAAAAATTATATACATATATATATATATATATATATATATATATATATATATATATAAAAGCGAATATTTATAATATTAGTAAATTACAATGAAATCTTGCGTGATGAACACTCAACCGTTGCGATTTACACGCAATAGATAGAAAGGTCGAGTTTCGTAAACATCAAACGGCTATGTGAAATATAATCGTTTGATTACCTACTGTGTTAGGTCAGTTGACAGGACAAAAAAAAACAAAAAGTAGATGTATACCTGAGAGGCTTTTATCCTATTCTCCTGTGGCAAATACGAAAATATTTCTTGCAAAATAACGCTGGGCAGATTGTTCCAGCACGAGTTGTTATCCTCTTGTTCCATTTCTATGGTACGATTAGGAAGTATGCAAGACGAACAGCTGTTTGCCTTCATCGAAGACAGCTGCCCCTCGCACTTTCTTGACGTTGCCTCTTCTACTGTGTCACTTTCTTCGCGGTGTTTTAACATTTCCAGCCGAATTTGACCTCCATTTCCGGCGTGTAGCATTTTTAGCCACTCGCTGGCCACTGTTATCTCAATTAATTCGGCTAAATCCCTCTGTTCTACGGTTCTACGGCCGTATTAAAAACCAATACCCAAACCAAAATACGAGCGAGGTATTGCGTTCAACTTGTAACTCCCAACCGCACCGCCGTTCCTACAGTTGTGTTAAATCGTGTGTACTCCTCCCGACGATTCTTCGCGAAAATCTCGCATCCGATTGGTCCGCGCACACGTTCTACGCACACGTCAACTGAAATATGCCACTTTCAGCGAACCCTTTGGAGGATTTTCTTTTCTCTCTTTTTTTTTTCTTTTCTTTTTTTTTCTTCTTTTTTTCTTTCTTCTCCCTCCTCCCCGCCCCTCCCCCCCCGTACGATCAGTGAAACGACACATTTTTGGCTATGCATTAATGTCGAAACTTTTCAGGCTAACTTTATGTTTCTTTATGGTATATTGTACAGTGTTAATATCTAACGCGGATGATTTTATGCGCAATAATTCGCGCGTAGCATATACACACGCGTTTATGTTACACGTACGTGCGTGTCAAAAAGTCATATTTGAACTTGACCAAACACATTGATACGTTAAAGAACTTTTAAAACGATGATCGAGTTAAATCAAAATCATTAAATTGTACCAATTATTGTAATTCAATTGCAAATATGAGAACATCCTGATTGGTGTGTTTAAATGATCCAATTGTTGAATATATTGTGGCCTTTCAACAGGCTGAAAGGGTCGGAAAAGTATTCGTCCGAGAAATGTCAAAATGGCGTCTTCTCAGGACGCTTGGTATCTCTCGTTGTTAGGTTTAGCTGAAAACTTTCGAACATCGAGCCCACCGAATATTAAATCATGTATTCAGTGTCTTCAAGCTGTTTTCAATTTTAAACCACCACCTCGGGTTGAAGCTCGTACTCATCTACAACTTGGAAATATTCTTCTTACTCACACGAAAAATATCGATTTGGCGCGATCACATCTAGAACAAGCGGTCAGTTTTTGATAAAAACTTTATTGATTTGTATATTTAATATCTTTTATATTAGAACTTTTACACAGTCATCCTTCTTATATAACTTATTTTATTTATTTTGAAAACTATGTAATACAGTGATACCTATTTTCTAACCTCTTTGTATGTTTTGATGTCAATATTATTTATATTACTAACAATAGGCGCGTTTGAAAATATTTTTAAATTAACATTATTTTTTTTTTTTTTTAGTGGCGTTTAAGTCAAAATATAAACACGTTTGATGATGTTAAATTTGAAGCAGCAAGTGTAGTAGCTGAATTGTACGAACAACAGCAACAACCAAGTTTAAGTAAACCTATATTAAGAAAGGCCATAGAGTTATCTCAACATAATGTTTATTGGCACTGTAGACTTATATTTCAATTGGCGGTAAGTTCGATAACAATTTGTATATCTTTTTAATATATCATATAAATTATTTATATTATTTTTGATTACAGCAAATACATGCATCTGAAAAAGATTTCGTTGCGGCAAGTAGTTTGCTCGCCGTTGGTGTTGATTATTCGCATATTAGTAATGCAAGTTATACACGTGTATTATTTTTATTAAGTCGATGTATGCTCCTATTAATAGACAAGAAATTTACGGAAGTCCATGCACTTTTAAATTCGGCTGGTCACCATGTTGAAAATTGGCAAGGAAGCCCACACCAAAAAGAATACTTAAAAGTATATTATTTGGTGCTCCAAGTTTGTCATTTTCTTATGGCTGGTCAGGTAACGATATAATAATTATTATTTATAAATTATATTCGTTGATTTATATTATATTTTTATTATATATTATGTAACAGGTAAATAGTGTGAAACCTTGTTTAAAACAACTGCAACAAAGTATACAAACGATCATGTCTCCTAATTGGCCAACAGATGATGTAGTTACGGGTTCTAATATAGGAGATATGTTCATATGGATGCCAAAGGATCATTTATATGTTTTGGTTTATCTTGTAACTGTTATGCATTCAATGCAAGCTGGTTATATGGATGAAGCACAAAAATACACAAATAAGGCTCTTACCCAAATTGAAAAATTAAAAAGTACTTATAAGTATATTCATAAATTCTTTGATTTTATCTTTGGAATTTTTGTAGTTTATTATAATAAATTTATTTAAATATTGTATTTTGATTCACAGTCGTTGATAATAAGCCGATACTCTCTGTCTTTCAACTCATGCTATTAGAACATATAGTTATGTGCCGCCTTGTCATGGGAAATAAAAGTGTGGCACTTGCAGAAATAGCTCAGGCATGTCAACTTTGTAGGCGGCAACCAAGATTATTACAAGGCCATCGGCCTCAACTGCATGCTCTTTTGGGATTATATGCGATGTCTATGAATTGTATGGAAGCTGCTGAGGCTCAGTTTACAGCTGCTCTTAGGGTTAGAAGTTAGAATAATTAAGCAAGCTATAAAAGTGACAAATATATCACAATAAAGTAAAATTATAGAATATCTGTTTAATAAGTTATAAGAAATAATTTAATCATAAATCTATGAGGATTATTGCTGATATATATTTCACATGTATTATGCACATATCACATAGGACATAAATTATGTAGCTTAAAATTTGCATGCATTTTAAAATAACATAAAATTATATGTTACAGACATCCCAAGAACGAGAACTTTGGACGTTTGCAAATTTAAATTTGGCCATAGTATATCTTAGAACAAAAAGAGATGCTGAGTTGGGTGCATTAATGGAAAGAATAAATCCAGAGTCTTTACCATCACATTCGCATTCCTTGAGAGCAGCAGCATACTATGTTCAAGGTCTCCAAGCTTTTTTTGGAGCTAGACATAATGAAGCCAAGTGTGTAAATTGTGAAAAAATGTAATCAAAATATTTAAAGATATACAATTTATATTGTTTAAAAATTTTTTTAGGAGATATCTTAGAGAAACATTAATAATGGCAAGCTCAGAGGATTTAAACAGGTTAACTTCTTGTAGTCTTGTTTTATTAGGACATATATTTCTTTCATTAGGAAATAGTAGAGAATCTATGAATATGGTTACACCTGCCATGCAACTTGCTTCCAAAATACCAGATGTACACGTACAACTATGGGCTACTGCTATCCTGAAAGGTAATTGCATATAATTTGTGTGGGTGTGTACTTTATGTGTGTGGGTGTGTCCTGTATGTGTATGTGGGTGTGTGCTTTATGTGTATATGTGTGTGTTTGTTTGAATAAATATGAACATACATAAACTGATTTTTACACATCATTTTATCTTAAAAATTTTAGATTTGTATAGAATTTGTGGAGATCCTAATCGTGAAAGTGAGGCATATCAAATGCATTGTACATTTTCTCAAACGCTCTTAAAGGATCATTTTCAAAGTACACAAATGAGTGAACATGCTCTTATACAATGGACAGATGGCCCTATACCTGTTTTGCCAAATGACCCACCACCTTCCACATCTCAAACAATTCTTCAATAAAATTAAAAAATACCAATTTTGCTTATTTACTTAAAGTAAATGGTTGTTAAATTGTGAAAGTATATATATATCAGATTTGCGTGACAGTGCCGTTGAATGATCACGCAAAAACGGGAAAAAAACTAATAGTGCAAAACTTAATACATAAAAAGTAAGTTTGTTATATATTTAGAATTCATTTTATACAATGACATGTGTTGATTCCGTCTTCAATACGAAAAAGTTATTTAGACTATCAGAAGGGCGTTTGAATTATTATTATTTTTAGACAAATGTAATATCTTTTAGTATATATTTCTTCTACAGCCTCTATTTATAGTTTTAATGATATGAATAGAAAATACGCGTATCTTTATAAAACATATGTATATAAAATTAAAAAAATTTTCTATTTTTTTTTTTTTTAAATTATAAACTTTATTTCAAGTAAATTTTATATAATATTACACTGCAATACAATATATTTTGTGCTATATATTAGATATACTAAACCTAATAGATATTTTTAATTTTTTTTAATACAGTAGAGAGCACAAATATTTTTATCATTAATATTATATGTTGCTGCTATTATGTTAAAAGAATTAATGTTAATTATGGTTTAGTTTTTATTAAAGATAAATTAGTTTTAGATTAAATTAGATTAACTATTGCAGGGTTAACATGATAACATCATACCAAAGTAAAGTAAGTCAAGATAATGACAATGATAGGAAATGATAATATTGAAGATAATCAATAATTGATCATAATAGTGATTACCAGAATGACTGATGAATGTTCTCTGTATTAGTTTTATTCAAAATGAGATACAACTTATTTTATATAATGCTAAAATGTACAGTGAATTTTAACACTTCAAGATAAATATTTTAATAAATTTGTAATAGCACAGAGAGAATTTTATAAAATAAGGGAGTAATATATTAACTAACCTCATTTGCAATTAATTTCATTTTTTATTATAAATTGAACCGAAGAACATTTATTTAATTTTCAAACGCTTTTCTGAAATTATCTATTTTGCAGCTTTGTCCATTACTAAATATGTGATTTCATCTTCATTTTTTTCAGTCTGTATTTTTTTTTTTTTAACATACCATGTATTTGATACATATCAACATTATAAAATTTTACATGGTGTGATCAATAGTTGGCAAGATGACAATAATGTATTTTGTTGTAATCTATTCTGATATGTTTATCAAAGTAGCCATTAAAAATATAGGCTGTGGTGCAAATGGATGGTTAAGATATAGTCACCGATGCATTTTTATAAATTGGAACGTAGTTATACATGGTATAACAGTACCTGCAAAATATTTTGTAAAAAATGTTATAGTACTTATAGCATATATTAAATGCGTATAAGCGCGCATTTCCTGTGTGGTAGTTTTTGCTTGATATGAGTCCATATATGTATGTAGGGTAAATATTACTGCACATAATATGATAGAAAATTGATATATATATTCGATTGATATATATATATATATATATATATATATATATGTATATATATATATGTATATATATATATATATATATATGTATATATATATGATATATATCGATGTGCAAGTATAAATTTTTGGATTATAGTCATTCTTTTTACTCAAAAATTAAATTAAAATGTTTAATCGATAATAATTGCTTTATATTTAGATCAAATATGCTATAGTATAGAAATATGCAAATGAGTATTATAATAGTACAATAGATTAAGGGAGTAGGTTATTAGAGGCAAGATTATAAATTAAAAATAAACTTGATCGATGCTAATACAAGCAATACATAAAAAACATAGTATATGGGGCCTTAGTAGACTATAAGAAGTGATAAATTTTGCCTAAAACTACTTACTCCAATAAATTAAATGTTTTTCATGTATATATATACTCGAAATTACAAAGTTATATATAATATGCTATATAAAAAAAATATGGTTGAAACCATGAACTAGTAACATTATGTAAAAATATTTCTTTGTCTTAATGTAATTAAAATGTAAACAAATAAGTTGTTTACTAGAATCGACTTTTACTTTCTAGTTCCTACTTTTCTGCGTTTCTATCTAATGTGACTATAAAAAATAAATATATAAAAAGCAATGTATTCAAAGGATAAATTTATTACAAAAATATTTATCACAAATGAAATTAAGATATAATATATCTATAAAATAAGAATAAAGAAGATCTTTGTATTTTCTTTTTTATTACATATATAAAGATATATTTATTACATTTTAGGAAAAGGAGATAACAATTAATACAATTACAGTAAAATTTCAAATATACTGTAAGTTTTAACTTATTGATCGTCTAGCTAAGTTTTAACTATTTGATCGTCTATAATTTGTAATAACTTACATATTTATAACTACATTTGCACTATTTTTTTTACTTCCTGTACCAATCTTGTGTTGTTTTCATTCTCTTAATTTTTTTCTGCAATTGCAGAATCCCATATAACAATGCTTCAGCTGTAGGGGGACAACCTAATAAAAATTCATAAATTTAATTTAGTAAACATATTAGTATATATATACACACATATATATATATGTGTATGTATATATATATATATATATATATATATATATATATATATTTAATATATAATTATATAAAGTGATACATTCATGACTTTACTCATAACTATTCAGTAAAATCTTACCAGGTACATATATGTCCACAGGAATGATTCTATCGCATCCCCTGACTACAGAGTAACTGTAATGATAATATCCACCTCCATTCGCACAGCTACCCATTGAAATCACCCATCTTGGTTCTGCCATTTGATCATAGATTTTTCTTAAGGCAGGTGCCATTTTATTGGTTAGTGTACCAGCAACTATTATGACATCAGATTGTCTAGGTGATGCTCTGAAGACAACACCAAATCTGTCCATATCATAGCGAGGTGCTGCAATATGCATCATTTCTACCGCACAACATGCTAAACCAAATGTCATTGGCCATATTGAATTTTTGCGGCCCCAATTTAAGAGATCATCTACTCGAGCTAAAGCATATTCAACTGAGTTACTGGTATTTTGGAAAGGACTGTATGGCTCCTTTTTTGGCTTTTCTGGTAGTGGTATATCATGTTTTTGAACTATACTACTCATTTGTTTAACCAAATTTCCTGGAACAGCAGGATATACCAAAGCAGCTCCATTATTACGAGCAAGGGACAGCAGTCCCTGCTGTAAATTTTCTAGAAAAAAAATTATGGATGTTAATAAATATAGATAACAAAAAGAACATATTTTCTATTGCATGAATTAATAACACATAAATGAATTTTTCAAAGCGTAAAAAAAATATGTAAATAATATTAATGATTCTTTAATGTTAGTATTCAATTATAACATCTGGTTCAAAAATTGGTAAGTTTATTTGTAAAAATAGACCAACGATGTTGCAAAATACTGTTGTAATTTATGTATAGATCTTTACAAGTTCATGACAGCAATTTCTACTTTTGTATATGCACATATATATGTAACACGGTTACAATTTTAACACAGATGCACTGAAACGTCTCGAACAAAAGAAATTTCGTTTATTTAATCCGGATCATTTCATAAAATAACCAACGAAAAATAATATTGAGAAAAATATTTGATATATCTTCGAATCTTGTATAAATAAAAATGTATCGTGCGAAAATAATACTAAAAACAGGTTATTACGCAAAACTCACGATTCAAAACTAAAGAGCGAATCATACTTATGACCCTCACCACCTCACGAAGTCGTCTGCTACAATTGATATTTCCAGGCAACTAGATACTGAAATGTTGCGCCAACTACCGGCAAATTTAAGAATTAATATAGCTGCATCGCTTGTAAGCAAGTTCAAGTGAGACAGACCGGTTAAAGTTTTTTCTAGTCGTATTTAGGCTGTTCATTAGCATCGTTTTTTTGATGGCTTACGTCAATAATGAGTCTAGAGAAAATTGTGATATTAGTCTCAAATTTACATACTTTATATTCTTGAATTCTATTCTATTGAATTCTATTATATTCAATCTATTTATTTGTGGAAGTATGACTAGCAAACATAAAACGTAAGTATTTTAACATTTAGATAAAAAGATTTTGAAAAAGTCTTAAAATATGCAGCCATTCGCTCGATATTACTTGAAAGATTTACAATTAGACTTTGCAAGTATTAACGACCCAGGTCTCACCACGTGGAGGTTGCTGCATGTGGAGACCCACGGACTGACGGTGACTCTATTTTACTGTAAAATCCGCGTTCCGCGATACCGATCCTTTATGCCTTCCGCTTCGGACATCTAGGGCGACTTAGCTAACAGGAGGTATATAGCCTTAGCTATAGGGACCCCACTTACAGAGAGCTTTACCGTTCGACACACTCGCCTCGGGCATAACGGATTATTATGCACATCTGAATTCGTGCTTCCGAATATCGAACAATCAAAGCGCATTAATCGCGTTCACGACACTCACGTGTATTATAATTACGTAGATCCTACTGTTCTATCCAAATTCGCGAAGTAATCCAATAGAAATGTTGAAGAAATAAAACGAAGCCTCGGTAGGACTTTTAATCGCGCATACGAACATTTACGTGTGTGTTAGAATAACGGTGACTCTAAGTTGAAATCCAAAGTGACATGAGTTAACTGGTATTATGACTCTCGATGATATTTGGTCGAGGGATTTTCCCCCGCTTACAAATAACATGATCGTCATAATGTCGATCAGCTACATGTACTGCACTACTAGGTGACACCGTTCGCGCACCCCGAATTTCAACACTAAACGGAAGTCCATGATAGGACTTTTAATCGCGCCCGGACACCCACGCAAGTGTTCGGAAAACGGTGACTCTACTCTAAATAAACTAATCGAATATTCGAACAAACAAAACGAAGTCCCCGGTAGGACTTTTAATCGCGCACGCGAACACTCACGTGAGTGTTAGAATAACGGTGACTCTAAGTTGAAATCCAAAGTGACATAAGTTAACCGGTATTAAGACTTTCGATGTTATTTGGGCGAAGGATTTTCCCCCGCTTACAAATAAGAGAATCATCGTAACATCGGCTAGCTACATGTACAGCACTACAAGGCAAGCCGTTCGCGCACCCCGAATTTCAACACTAAACGGAAGTCCATGATAGGACTTTAATCGCGCCCGGACACCCACGCAAGTGTTCGGAAAACGGTGACTCTACTCTAAAAAAACGCGTTCGCGGAGTAATCTAATCGAATATTCGAGCAAATGAAACGAAGTCCCCGGTAGGACTTTTAAGTCGCGCCCGCGTACATTCACGTGAGTATTAGAAAAACGGTGACTCTACTCTAAATTCGCGTTTTCGATTCGAACAATCAAACGAAGTTTAATCGCGCCCGAGAACACCCACGCTTGTGCACGCCGACACGCGCGTCAGTGTTCTTCCTATCCTTCCCGTATTCGCGCGTAAAAATCGATGATGAATCCAACCATGCTACGAGGATGCATCCGAACGTAGATGAGTCTATCTCTCGATGATCTATCCTGGAAAAGAAAAAGATATGGTGAAAGCAAGAGAAAGAAGAAAGAAAGAAAATAGAAGATAATATGTACATAGAATATAAATAGAAAATAAATAAAATAGAAAATAAATAAAATAGAAAATAAATATATATAAATAGATAAGAGAGCTGGAAGAAGGAACGAAAGTATAAGCAGCACTGGACGATGTTGAAACAGCAGCCAGTATCATCGCATGGGTCCCACCTAAAACATAAATCATAATCAATAAGAATACATTAATAATATAACTAAAAACATAAAAACATAATTAAAAAGAGATAACATAAATAAATATTAAAACAACATAATTAAAAAGAAATAACATTATTAAATTCTGAAAAGACATAATAAAAAGAAATAACATATTAATAACATAATTAAAAACACAATTAAAGAAGAAAAATACGAGTAATAAAAGAAACGTGCTGAAAGATAAGAAAATAGAAGTAGCTATGCATGTTGCTGAAACAACAGTCCGCTTCATCGCATGGGTCCTACCTAAAGCTTATAAATTAAAATTAATAAGAATATATTAATAACAAACCTAAAAACATAAAAACATAATTAAAAACATAATTAAAGAAGAAAAATATTAGATAGAAAAGAAAGCTGCAGAAAGATAAGAAAATAGAAGCAGCTCTACACGATGCTGAGACAGCAACCCGCACAGAGGCCCACACCCATGTCCCCTCCCATGGGTCCCACCCGAGATTAATAAATCATAATTAATAAGAATAAATAAGAATAAAAAATATGAGATAGAAAAGAGAGCCCCAAAAAGAGAAGAAAAGAGAAGCAACTCTATAAGATGCTAAGACAGCAACCCGCACAGAGGCCCACACCCATGGGCCCCTCCCATGGGTCCCACCCGATATATATAAAGAATAATTAATGATAGAAAATAAGAAAAAATAGAAATGACATCGGACATTAAAGTGTGAAAAAAAATTTTCTTTTCATTTCTCTGAGAAATTATTGTGCAATAAAATTTTGCCACATTTCTTGTCTTGAAGTATTATTAGCGATATAAAATGGAAAAATATAAATGTTCAGTTGGAATTAGATTAAAAAGATATTAGAAAAGGAAAAAAATATGCAGCCATTCGCTCAGTAGTACTTGCGTTAAAGAATTTGTAATTAGAGTTTGCAAGTAATACCGACCCAGGTCTCACTACGTGGAAGTTGCTGCATTTGGAGACCCACGAGCTAACGCTGACTCTACTCTAAAATCCGCGTTCCGCGATACCGATCCGCGATACCTTTCCGCTTCAATGCACTGGCTTCTTAACTAACAGGGTATGCGTAGCTTAGCTACAGCACACCTCTTACAGATAGCTCCACCATTTGCACCGTCCGCTTCAGACATAACGGATTATTAAGCACATCCGAATTCGTGCTTTCCGAATTTCGCACAATCAAAGCGCACTCCTTAGAAATACTAATCGCGTCGCGACACTCACGTGTGTGTTATAATTACGTAGATTCTACTGTTAACCCGAAATACGCGAAGTACCCCCCTCGAAATATCGAAAAAATCAAACGAAGTCCACGGTAGGACCTTTAATCGCGGCCGAACACCCACGCGTGTGTTAGAAAAACGATGATTCTACTCTACAATTCGCGTTTTCGATTCGAACAATCAAACGTAATATAATCGCGCCCGAGAACACCCACGCCTGTGCCCGCCGACACGCGCGCCAGTGTCCTTCCTATCCTTCCCGTATTCGCGCGTAAAAATCGATGACGAATCCTGCCATGTGATGTATCATCCGGCCGCTGTTGAACCTATCCCTCGATGACCTATACTGTAAAAGAAAAAGATAAAGAGGAAATAAAAGAACAAATAAATATATAAAACAGAATAATATATATGTACATATATAAAATACAAATAGAAAATAAATATATATAAATAGATGAGACCTAGAAAAAAAAACAAGAGATGCAGCATTATAAATCATAATCAAAAACATAATCAAAAACATAATTAAACACATAATTAAATATATAATTAGAAAGAAACAACATAAATAAATATTAAAAATACATAAATAACATATTAATAACATAATTGAAAACATAATTAAAAATGAAAAATATGAGATATAAACGAGAGCCGCATATAAAAAAGAGAGCCCCAGAAAGAGAAGAATAGAGAGCCCCAAAAAGATAAGACAAGAGAAACAGTTCTATATGATGCTGAGACAGCAACCCGCACAGAAGCCCTCCCCCACAGGCCCCACCCGTGGGTCCCACCCGAGATATATAAATGATAATCAATGAGAGTATATAAGAATAAATAGAAATGACAGTGGACATAAAAGAGAGATAGAAAAATTTTTATTTCGTTTCTCTGAGAAATTATTGTACAATAAATTTCTGCTATATTTCGTCTTTTGAAGTATTATTAGCTATATAAAATGAAAATATGTTAATGTTTAGTTGGAATTAGATTGAAAAGATAATGGAAAAGTTGTACAATATGCAGCCATTAGCTCGGTAAAACTTGCATTTAAAAATTTATAATTAGAATTTGCAAGTATTAACGACCCAGGTCTCACTACGTGGAAGTTGCTGCATGTGGAGACCCACGGACTGACGGTGACTCTACTCTAAAATCCGCGTTCCGCGATACCGATCCGCGATACCTTTCCGCTTCAATGCACTGGCTTCTTAACTAACAGGGTATGCGTAGCTTAGCTACAGCACACCTCTTACAGATAGCTCCACCATTTGCACCGTCCGCTTCAGACATAACGGATTATTAAGCACATCCGAATTCGTGCCTTCCGAATTTCGAACAAACAAAGCGCACTCCTTAGAAATACTAATCGCGTCGCGACACTCACGTGTGTGTTATAATTACGTAGATTCTACTGTTAACCCGAAATTCGCGAAGTACCCCCCTCGAAATATCGAAAAAATCAAACGAAGTCCTCGGTAGGACCTTAAATCGCGCCCGAACACCCACACGAGTGTTAGAAAACGATGATTCTACTCTACAATTCGCGTTTTCGATTCGAACAATCAAACGTAATATAATCGCGCCCGAGAACACCCACGCCTGTGCCCGCCGACACGCGCGCCAGTGTCCTTCCTATCCTTCCCGTATTCGCGCGTAAAAATCGATGATGAATCCTGCCATGTGATGTATCATCCGGCCGCTGTTGAACCTATCCCTCGATGACCTATACTGTAAAAGAAAAAGATAAAGAGGAAATAAAAGAACAAATAAATATATAAAACAGAATAATATATATGTACATATATAAAATACAAATAGAAAATAAATATATATAAATAGATAAGAGACCTAGAAAAAGAAACGAAAAGAGAAGCAGCATGCACCATCCCATGGGTCCTACCTAAAACCTGTAAATCATAGTTAATAAAAATATATTAAAAACATAATTAAAAACATAATAAAAAACATAATTAAAAACATAATTAAAAACATAATTAAAACATAATTAAAACATAATTAAAAACATAATTAAACACATAATTAAAAACATAATTAAAAAGAAACACCACAAATAAATATCAAGAAAACATAATTAAAAGGAAATAACATATTAATAACATAATTGAAAGCATAATTGAAAAAGAGAAATATAAGATAGAAAAGAGAGCCGGAGAACGAAAAGAGACCTCCAGAAAGAGAAAAGAAGAGAAGCAGCTCTACACGATGCTGAGACAGCAACCCGCACAGAGGCCCAAACCCATAGGCCCCTCCCATGAGTTCCTTCCGATGCTGTAAATCATAACTAATAAGAGCAAATAAGAATGAAAAATATGAGATAGAAAAGAGAGCCGGAGAAAGAAGGGAGAGTCCCAGAAAGATAAGTAAATAGAAGCAGCTCTACAAGATGCTGAGACAGCAACCCGCACAGAGGCCCTCACCCATGAGCCCCACCCATGGGTCCCACCCGAGATATATAGATAATTATTGGAGAGAATAAATTAGAATAAACAGAAATGACAGCGGACGTAAAAGTATAATAGATAAATTTCCTTATCATTTCTGTAAGAAATTATTGTACAATATATTTCTGTTTCATTTCTTCATTCGAAGTATTATTAGCGATATAAAATGGAAATATATTAATGTTTAGTTAGTTAGAATTAGTTTGAAAAGATATTGGAAAAGTAATACAATATGCAGCCATTCGCTCAGTAATACTTGTATTAAAAAATTTACAATTATTCTTTGCAAGTATTATCGACCCAGGTCTCACTACGTGGAAGTTGCTGCATGTGGAGACCCACGAGCTAACGGTGATTCTAATTTATTCTAAAATCCGCGTTCCGCGATACCGATCCCTTATGCCTTCCGCTTCGGATATCTAGGGCGACTTAGCTAACAGGAGGTATATAGCCTTAGCTACAGGGACCCCACTTACAGAGAGCTTTACCGTTCGACACACTCGCCTCAGGCATAACGGATTATTATGCACATCTGAATTCGTGCTTCCGAATTTCGAACAATCAAAGCGCATTAATCGCGTTCACGACACTCACGTGTGTAATGATTACGTAGATTCTACTGATAAATCCAAATTCGCGAAGTAATCTAATAGAAATGTTGAAGAAATAAAACAAAGTCCCCGGTAGGACTTTTAATCGCGCACGCGAACATTTACGTGTGTGTTAGAATAACGGTGACTCTAAGTTGAAATCCGAAGTGACATGAGTTAACCCGTATTATGACTCTCGATGATATTTGCTCGAGGGATTTTCCCCCGCTTACAAATAACATGATCGTCATAATGTCGATCAGCTACATGTACTGCACTACTAGGTGACACCGTTCGCGCACCCCGAATTTCAACACTAAACGGAAGTCCATGATAGGACTTTTAATCGCGCCCGGACACCCACGCAAGTGTTCGGAAAACGGTGACTCTACTCTAAATAAACTAATCGAATATTCGAACAAACAAAACGAAGTCCCCGGTAGGACTTTTAATCGCGCACGCGAACACTCACGTGAGTGTTAGAATAACGTTGACTCTAAGTTGAAATCCAAAGTGACATAAGTTAACCGGTATTAAGACTTTCGATGTTATTTGGGCGAAGGATTTTCCCCCGCTTACAAATAAGAGAATCATCGTAACATCGGCTAGCTACATGTACAGCACTACAAGGCAAGCCGTTCGCGCACCCCGAATTTCAACACTAAACGGAAGTCCATGATAGGACTTTAATCGCGCCCGGACACCCACGCAAGTGTTCGGAAAACGGTGACTCTACTCTAAAAAAAACGCGTTCGCGGAGTAATCTAATCGAATATTCGAGCAAATGAAACGAAGTCCCCGGTAGGACTTTTAAGTCGCGCCCGCGTACATTCACGTGAGTATTAGAAAAACGGTGACTCTACTCTAAATTCGCGTTTTCGATTCGAACAATCAAACGAAGTTTAATCGCGCCCGAGAACACCCACGCTTGTGCACGCCAACACGCGCGTCAGTGTTCTTCCTATCCTTCCCGTATTCGCGCGTAAAAATCGATGATGAATCCAACCATGCTACGAGGATGCATCCGAACGTAGATGAGTCTATCTCTCGATGATCTATCCTGGAAAAGAAAAAGATATGGTGAAAGCAAGAGAAAGAAGAGAGAAAGAAGAAAGAAAGAAAATAGAAGATATTATGTACATAGAATATAAATAGAAAATAAATAAAATAGAAAATAAATAAAATAGAAAATAAATATATATAAATAGATAAGAGAGCTGGAAGAAGGAACGAAAGTATAAGCAGCACTGGACGATGTTGAAACAGCAGCCAGTATCATCGCATGGGTCCCACCTAAAACATAAATCATAATTAATAAGAATACATTAATAATATAACTAAAAACATAAAAACATAATTAAAAAGAGATAACATAAATAAATATTAAAACAACATAATTAAAAAGAAATAACATTATTAAATTCTGAAAAGACATAATAAAAAGAAATAACATATTAATAACATAATTAAAAACACAATTAAAGAAGAAAAATACGAGTAATAAAAGAAACGTGCTGAAAGATAAGAAAATAGAAGTAGCTGTGCATGCTGCTGAAACAACAGTCCGCTTCATCGCATGGGTCCTACCTAAAGCTTATAAATTAAAATTAATAAGAATATATTAATAACAAACCTAAAAACATAAAAACATAATTAAAAAGAAATAACATAAATAAATACTAAAATAACATAATAAAAAGAAATAACATAATAAAAACCTGAAAAGACATAATGAAAAGAAATAACATATTAATAACATAATTAAACAGAAATAACATAATAAAAATCTGAAGGCATAATTAAAAAGAAATAACATAATAAAAACCTGAAAAGACATAATGAAAAGAAATAACATATTAATAACATAATTAAAAAGAAATAACATAATAAAAACCTGAAAAGACATAATGAAAAGAAATAACATATTAATAACATAATTAAAAACATAATTAAAGAAGAAAAATATTAGATAGAAAAGAAAGCTGCAGAAAGATAAGAAAATAGAAGCAGCTCTACACGATGCTGAGACAGCAACCCGCACAGAGGCCCACACCCATGTCCCCTCCCATGGGTCCCACCCGAGATTAATAAATCATAATTAATAAGAATAAATAAGAATAAAAAATATGAGATAGAAAAGAGAGCCCCAAAAAGAGAAGAAAAGAGAAGCAACTCTATAAGATGCTAAGACAGCAACCCGCACAGAGGCCCACACCCATGGGCCCCTCCCATGGGTCCCACCCGATATATATAAAGAATAATTAATGATAGAAAATAAGAAAAAATAGAAATGACATCGGACATTAAAGTGTGAAAAAAAATTTTCTTTCATTTCTCTGAGAAATTATTGTGCAATAAAATTTTGCCACATTTCTTGTCTTGAAGTATTATTAGCGATATAAAATGGAAAAATATAAATGTTCAGTTGGAATTAGATTAAAAAGATATTAGAAAAGGAAAAAAATATGCAGCCATTCGCTCAGTAGTACTTGCGTTAAAGAATTTGTAATTAGAGTTTGCAAGTAATACCGACCCAGGTCTCACTACGTGGAAGTTGCTGCATTTGGAGACCCACGAGCTAACGCTGACTCTACTCTAAAATCCGCGTTCCGCGATACCGATCCGCGATACCTTTCCGCTTCAATGCACTGGCTTCTTAACTAACAGGGTATGCGTAGCTTAGCTACAGCACACCTCTTACAGATAGCTCCACCATTTGCACCGTCCGCTTCAGACATAACGGATTATTAAGCACATCCGAATTCGTGCTTTCCGAATTTCGCACAATCAAAGCGCACTCCTTAGAAATACTAATCGCGTCGCGACACTCACGTGTGTGTTATAATTACGTAGATTCTACTGTTAACCCGAAATACGCGAAGTACCCCCCTCGAAATATCGAAAAAATCAAACGAAGTCCACGGTAGGACCTTTAATCGCGGCCGAACACCCACGCGTGTGTTAGAAAAACGATGATTCTACTCTACAATTCGCGTTTTCGATTCGAACAATCAAACGTAATATAATCGCGCCCGAGAACACCCACGCCTGTGCCCGCCGACACGCGCGCCAGTGTCCTTCCTATCCTTCCCGTATTCGCGCGTAAAAATCGATGACGAATCCTGCCATGTGATGTATCATCCGGCCGCTGTTGAACCTATCCCTCGATGGCCTATACTGTAAAAGAAAAAGATAAAGAGGAAATAAAAGAACAAATAAATATATAAAACAGAATAATATATATGTACATATATAAAATACAAATAGAAAATAAATATATATAAATAGATGAGACCTAGAAAAAAAAACAAGAGATGCAGCATTATAAATCATAATCAAAAACATAATCAAAAACATAATTAAACACATAATTAAATATATAATTAGAAAGAAACAACATAAATAAATATTAAAAATACATAAATAACATATTAATAACATAATTGAAAACATAATTAAAAATGAAAAATATGAGATATAAACGAGAGCCGCATATAAAAAAGAGAGCCCCAGAAAGAGAAGAATAGAGAGCCCCAAAAAGATAAGACAAGAGAAACAGTTCTATATGATGCTGAGACAGCAACCCGCACAGAAGCCCTCCCCCACAGGCCCCACCCGTGGGTCCCACCCGAGATATATAAAGAATAATCAATGAGAGTATATAAGAATATATAGAAATGACAGTGGACATAAAAGAGAGATAGAAAAATTTTCTTTTCGGTTCTCTGAGAAATTATTGTACAATAGATTTCTGCTATATTTCTTCTTTTGAAGTATTATTAGCTATATAAAATGAAAATATGTTAATGTTTAGTTGGCATTAGATTGAAAAGATAATGGAAAAGTTGTACAATATGCAGCCATTTGCTCGATAATACTTGTATTATAAGATTTATAATTAGACTTTGCAAGTATTAACGACCCAGGTCTCACTACGTGGAAGTTGCTGCATGTGGAGACCCACGGGCTAACGGTGATTCTAATTTACTCTAAAATCCGCGTTCCGCGATACCGATCCCTTATGCCTTTTGCTTCGGATATTTTGGGCATGGTTCAAAGCTAACAGGAAGTATCTAGTCTTAGCTACAGGGACTCCACTTACAGAAAGCTTTACCGTTCAACACCCTCGGCTCAGGCATAACGGATTATTAAGCACATCTGAATTCGTGCTTCCGAATTTCGAACAATCAAAGCGTATTTATCGCGTTCGCGGCACTCACGTGTGTTATAATTACGTAGATTCTACTGTTCTATCCAAATTCGCGAAGTAATCTAATCGAAATGTCGAAGAAACAAATCGAAGTCCCCGGTAGGACTTTCAATCGCGCACGCGAACACTCACGTGTGTGTTAGAATATCGGTGACTCTAAGTTGAAATCCGAAGCGTACCCCGAATTTCAACACTAAAACGAAGTCCATGATAGGACTTTTAATCGCGCCCGGACACCCACGCAAGTGTTCGGAAAACGGTGACTCTACTCTAAATAAACTAATCGAATATTCGAGCAAACAAAACGAAGTCCCCGGTAGGACTTTTAATCGCGCATGCGAACACTCACGTGAGTGTTAGAATAACGGTGACTCTAAGTTGAAATCCAAAGTGACATTAGTTAACCGGTATTTAGACTTCCGATGATATTTGCCGAGGGTTTTTACCCCTTCACACAAATATGAGGATTATCATAATACCAGCTAGTTATGTACAGCACTACAAGGCAAGCCGTTCGCGCACCCCGAATTTCAACACTAAACGGAAGTCCATGATAGGACTTTTAATCGCGCCCGGACACCCACGCAAGTATTCGGAAAACGGTGACTCTACTCTAAAAAAAACGCGTTCGCGAGGTAATCTAATCGAATATTCGAGCAAATATAAACGAAGTCCCCGGTAGGACTTTTAAGTCGCGCCCGCGTTCATTCACGTGAGTGTTAGAAAAACGGTGACTCTACTCTAAATTCGCGTTTTCGATACGAACAATCAAACGAAGTTTAATCGCGCCCGAGAACACCCACGCTTGTGCACGCCGACACGCGCGCCAGTGTTCTTCCTATCCTTCCCGTATTCGCGCGTAAAAATCGATGATGGATCCTGCCATGCGATGTATCATCCGCAGGTGGACCCTATCCCTTGATGATCTATCCTGGAAAAGAAAAAGATAAGGAGAAAGCAAGAGAAAGAAAGAAGGAAGAAAATAGAAGATAATATGTACATAGAATATAAATAAAAAATAAATAAAATAGAAAGTAAATATATATAAATAGATAAGAGAGTTGCAGAAAGATGAGAAAATAGAAGCAACTCTGCACGATGTTGAAACAGCAGACCGCATCATCACATGGCTCCCACCTAAAACATTAATCATAATTAATAAAAATATATTAGTACCATAATTAAAACCATAATAAAAAACATAATTAAAACCATAATAAAAAACATAATTAAAAACATTATTAAACAAGAAAAATATGAGTAATAAAAGAGAGCTGCTGAAAGATAAGGGTCCTACCTAATACTTAAAAATTAAAATTAATAAGAACATATTAATAACAAACCTAAAAACATAAAAACATAATTAAAAAGAAATAACAAATAAATATTAAAGAAACATAATTAAAAATAAATAACATAATAAAAATCTGAAAAGAAATAACATATTAATAACATAATTAAAAATAAATAACATAATAAAAATCTGAAAAGAAATAACATATTAATAACATAGTTAAAAACATAATTAAAGAAGAAAAATATTAGATAGAAAAGAAAGCTGCAGAAAGATAAGAAAATAGATGCAGCTCTACACGATGCTGAGACAGCAACCCGCACAGAAGCCCACACCCATGTCCCCATCCCATGGGTCCCACCCGAAACTTATAAATCATAATTAATAATAGTAAATCAGTATGAAAAATATGAAATAGAAAAGAGAGCCCCAGAAAGAGAAAAAAAGAGAAGCAGCTCTATAAGATGCTGAAACAGTAACCCGCACAGAGGCCCACACCCATGGGCCCATCCCATGGGTCCCACCCGAGACTTATAAATCATAATTAATAATAGTAAATCAGTATGAAAAATATGAAATAGAAAAGAGAGCCCCAGAAAGAAGAAAAAAAGAGAAGCAGCTCTATAAGATGCTGAAACAGTAACCCGCACAGAGGCCTACACCCATGGGCCCCTCCCATGGGTCCCACCCGAGATATATAAAGGATGAGATTAAATTAGATATATAGAAATGACAGTGAAGAAAGTTTTCTGTGCGATAGCATATCTATTAATCAATAGTTTATGGTAGTACTTATGTATGATCTTTATAAGATTGATAAGAATATTCTGTTGTTTAAATATTAATTAATTATACTTTATTTATATCGTACATTATTTAAATGTTAAGATAATCTTCTTTATTAATTATTCCTTCCCCTGTTGGCGACCCCCACGATCTAGAACTAGCTGAAAAGAAATAAGGAAAGAAAAAAGAATATTTATACATTATTAATTATACGAACGATAAAATTTTGAATTTAATTTAATTAAACATAAGAAAAATAAAAGATTAATTAAAAAAAAAAGAAATATGTTGAACACTGAAAAAAAGTAATATTATTTTCTCTGAAAGAAATATTATATTACTTGTACATTTCATAGATACATTATTTTATTATAGAACTCGATTTTATTAAAATAAAATTATAAATTTAATTGAACTTTCGAAAAGAAAAAATGTATAAAATTTATCAATCGACTTTAACGTAAAATTTGATTTTACTAAACTAAATTTTAAACTAAAAAAATAAACTAAAATTTGATTTTACTAAACTAAAATCATAAATTGAATTTTAGAAAAGAAAAAATGTATAAAATTTATGTCTTAAGTTTAATATTAAAAATGCATAAAATATGAAATAATCCTATTCGCGTAAGCGTGGCAATGTGAGAATGTTACTTCGTCTCAGTTTTTTAAATCTACACCCCTACACCCATCACCATAAGGAGCATTTTGAGTGACGACATGGTAAAATTAAAATACGAATAAGAGCCATTCTCGAAAATTTCTAGTGAATCTTCGAAAATAACTCAATAACCTGATAATCCTCTTGAGTCACAGTTTGTGAGGGTCTCTTTGACATATAGCATCTTGTTTACTTCGTGCCCTAATCAAATCGAATATTCTTCAGAAACTGTAACGACAAAATTTTATTCGAAATTATAAGATATAAAAGAAAATCATTACACAATTATTGGTAGCCTAAAAAAAATTAAAATTAGTATATTAATTGCTGAAAATCCTGAGCTAAAAATTAATTAATTTAATTATCTAAGCTTACGGACTGTGACTCTACAAGTCTCATTGTTTTTTAGCAATTATTCTACTCGACTTTTCTCTTTCAAAAGCAATGACTCTATTGAGACTTCTCTTTTATCAGTTCAAATTAATAAAATATTTAACTAATATTTATTTAAAAATATGAAACAAACTCTTGGATGCTCCTTCTTACAAGCGAATACATTTATTATTATAATAAAATCATGCACAATTACGCTTATAATCCAGAGACTATCCATCGCGAATATCTTCTTGTACATTCTTTATTTAAACTCATGAATAACGATTTTTTTGATATTTCCGGACAAGCAAAATATTTCAAAATAAATGAATACATCGAAAATTTGAAATAATTATAAAAGCGTTTGTACAAGAAGAACTTATCCTGATCTAATAAATAAATCAAAAAATAAAAAACCATTCAGGAGTAAATCTCAGAAGAAATTTACTCATGGTCACTCAATGCTCTTCTACTAATTAATTACAACCAATCACTCGTGCCAATTCGGACCTTTCATCCTCGACATGATTGAGTGATCGGAGGGACTTAAAAATTCACTCACTACTTAAGAAGTTCTGCGATGGCTCCAAAACACTCGTTCGCGGTTTAAGTCGAAATTGAGGGTGTATGATTCTTTAAAATTAGGTAGGTCAACATCGAAGTTGACTAAGATCCTCTTCAATGATGCACTGACTCTATTACGCGATAAATAATTTTTAACGAACGGTCACTGAATTTATTTCGCGAAACTCTACTGTCTTTTATAAATACAGTCTGTACGACTGTTAAAAAGAAAAACGCTTTTTGTGAACAAACACTGACTCTAACGATTGCATTGCACACAATCGATGAAAATACACTTGTTGTTTAAATCGCGAAACCCGAACGAACAAACACTGCTTTTACTTCACGATATTTTTATTACAACAAAACCGAAAATATCCTATTAAATCATTGCTTCGTAGGCGATTGTAATGATGTTCTGAAACAAAAAAATTAAAACAAAATTATTACTATAACTGTTATAATAAGAATAAATATATAAATTATTGAAGGAACGTGCAATATAAAAATATATTTACCTTAAATATTCCTTGATACTTGCAGCAAAGATATCCAGAAATACTTTCGATGTTTATTCGTCAAAGGACTATGGAGAACTGATTCGGTAATCGTCCAAGTCTATAAAGAAATCGTATATGTTAATAAAAAAAAGATTCCAGTAAATACGGGATGAAAATATTTAAGTATCGAAATTTTAAATTAAAATTATTCTAAGTCCCACGAGCGTTATTGTTTTTTTAATGTTTATATAAATGCACTATTGTTTAAATATTACTTTATTGTGCTCCGTGTACGTTAAAGATTGTTTAAATAATTATAAAATTACCGAAATTATTAATTTGTAAGTTCTCGCGCTTAGAAACAGAGAGTATCGATGTGCATTGGTCGGAGAGCAAAAGACAACTAACTCGCGAATCGTCAAAGTTAATCAAATGAACGTTTATGTTTATATTGCACAAGGCCAATAACTGCGAGTTTAAAATTTTTAAGTATTGGAATTTTATTTCAAATTATTTTAAGTTTTTCTCGCGTTTTAATCTTCATAATGTTTAAACGAATATAGTATTGTTTAAATATTAGTTTATTGTAATACGTGTACATTAAATATTGTTTAAAGAATTATGAAATTACCGAAATTATTAATTTCTAACTTCTCGCGCTTAGAAACAGAGAGTATCGATGTGCATTGGTCGGAGAGCGAAAGACAACTAACTCGCGAATCGTCAAAGTTAATCAAATGAACGTTTATGTTTATATTGCACAAGGCCAACAACTGCGAGTTTAAAATTTTTAAGTATTGGAATTTTATTTCAAATTATTTTAAGTTTTCCTCGCGTTTTAATCTTCATAATGTTTAAACGAATATAGTATTGTTTAAATATATGTTTCTTGTAATACGTGTACATTAAATATTGTTTAAAGAATTATGAAATTACCGAAATTATTAATTTCTAACTTCTCGCGCTTAGAAACAGAGAGTATCAATGTGCACTGGTCGGAGAGCAAAAGACAACTAACTCGCGAATCGTCAAAGTTAATCAAATGAACGTTTATGTTTATATTGCACAAGGCCAACAACTGCGAGTTTAAAATTTTTAAGTATTGGAATTATATTTCAAATTATTTTAAGTTTATATCGCGTTTTAATCTTCATAGTGTTTAAACGAATATAGTATTGTTTAAATATTAGTTTATTGTAATACGTGTACATTAAATATTGTTTAAAGAATTATGAAATTACCGAAATTATTAATTTCTAACTTCTCGCGCTTAGAAAGAGAGAGTATCAATGTGCACTGGTCGGAGGGCAAAAGACAACTAACTCGCGAATCGTCAAAGATAATCAAAGGAACGTTTATGTTTATATTGCACAAGGCCAACAACTGCGAGTTTAAAATTTTTAAGTATTGGAATTATATTTCAAATTATTTTAAGTTTATATCGCGTTTTAATCTTCATAGTGTTTAAACGAATATAGTATTGTTTAAATATTAGTTTATTGTAATACGTGTACATTAAATATTGTTTAAAGAATTATGAAATTACCGAAATTATTAATTTCTAACTTCTCGCGCTTAGAAACAGAGAGTATCGATGTGCATTGGTCGGAGAGCGAAAGACAACTAACTCGCGAATCGTCAAAGTTAATCAAATGAACGTTTATGTTTATATTGCACAAGGCCAACAACTGCGAGTTTAAAATTTTTAAGTATTGGAATTTTATTTCAAATTATTTTAAGTTTTCCTCGCGTTTTAATCTTCATAATGTTTAAACGAATATAGTATTGTTTAAATATATGTTTCTTGTAATACGTGTACATTAAATATTGTTTAAAGAATTATGAAATTACCGAAATTATTAATTTCTAACTTCTCGCGCTTAGAAACAGAGAGTATCAATGTGCACTGGTCGGAGAGCAAAAGACAACTAACTCGCGAATCGTCAAAGTTAATCAAATGAACGTTTATGTTTATATTGCACAAGGCCAACAACTGCGAGTTTAAAATTTTTAAGTATTGGAATTATATTTCAAATTATTTTAAGTTTATATCGCGTTTTAATCTTCATAGTGTTTAAACGAATATAGTATTGTTTAAATATTAGTTTATTGTAATACGTGTACATTAAATATTGTTTAAAGAATTATGAAATTACCGAAATTATTAATTTCTAACTTCTCGCGCTTAGAAACAGAGAGTATCAATGTGCACTGGTCGGAGGGCAAAAGACAACTAACTCGCGAATCGTCAAAGATAATCAAAGGAACGTTTATGTTTATATTGCACAAGGCCAACAACTGCGAGTTTAAAATTTTTAAGTATTGGAATTATATTTCAAATTATTTTAAGTTTATATCGCGTTTTAATCTTCATAGTGTTTAAACGAATATAGTATTGTTTAAATATTAGTTTATTGTAATACGTGTACATTAAATATTGTTTAAAGAATTATGAAATTACCGAAATTATTAATTTCTAACTTCTCGCGCTTAGAAAGAGAGAGTATCAATGTGCACTGGTCGGAGAGCAAAAGACAACTAACTCGCGAATCGTCAAAGTTAATCAAATGAACGTTTATGTTTATATTGCACAAGGCCAACAACTGCGAGTTTAAAATTTTTAAGTATTGGAATTTTATTTCAAATTATTTTAAGTTTTTCTCGCGTTTTAATCTTCATAATGTTTAAACGAATATAGTATTGTTTAAATATTAGTTTATTGTAATACGTGTACATTAAATATTGTTTAAAGAATTATGAAATTACCGAAATTATTAATTTCTAACTTCTCGCGCTTAGAAACAGAGAGTATCAATGTGCACTGGTCGGAGAGCAAAAGATAACTAACTCGCGAATCGTCAAAGTTAATCAAATGAACGTTTATGTTTATATTGCACAAGGCCAACAACTGCGAGTTTAAAATTTTTAAGTATTGGAATTTTATTTCAAATTATTTTAAGTTTTCCTCGCGTTTTAATCTTCATAATGTTTAAACGAATATAGTATTGTTTAAATATATGTTTCTTGTAATACGTGTACATTAAATATTGTTTAAAGAATTATGAAATTACCGAAATTATTAATTTCTAACTTCTCGCGCTTAGAAACAGAGAGTATCAATGTGCACTGGTCGGAGAGCAAAAGACAACTAACTCGCGAATCGTCAAAGTTAATCAAATGAACGTTTATGTTTATATTGCACAAGGCCAACAACTGCGAGTTTAAAATTTTTAAGTATTGGAATTTTATTTCAAATTATTTTAAGTTTTCCTCGCGTTTTAATCTTCATAATGTTTAAACGAATATAGTATTGTTTAAATATATGTTTCTTGTAATACGTGTACATTAAATATTGTTTAAAGAATTATGAAATTACCGAAATTATTAATTTCTAACTTCTCGCGCTTAGAAACAGAGAGTATCAATGTGCACTGGTCGGAGAGCAAAAGACAACTAACTCGCGAATCGTCAAAGTTAATCAAATGAACGTTTATGTTTATATTGCACAAGGCCAACAACTGCGAGTTTAAAATTTTTAAGTATTGGAATTATATTTCAAATTATTTTAAGTTTATATCGCGTTTTAATCTTCATAGTGTTTAAACGAATATAGTATTGTTTAAATATTAGTTTATTGTAATACGTGTACATTAAATATTGTTTAAAGAATTATGAAATTACCGAAATTATTAATTTCTAACTTCTCGCGCTTAGAAAGAGAGAGTATCAATGTGCACTGGTCGGAGAGCAAAAGACAACTAACTCGCGAATTGTCAAAGTTAATCAAATGGACGTTTATGTTTATATTGCACAAGGCCAACAACTGCTAGTTTAAAATTTTTAAGTATTGGAATTATATTTCAAATTATTTTAAGTTTATATCGCGTTTTAATCTTCATAGTGTTTAAACGAATATAGTATTCTTTAAATATTAGTTTATTGTAATACGTGTACATTAAATATTGTTTAAAGAATTATGAAATTACCGAAATTATTAATTTCTAACTTCTCGCGCTTAGAAAGAGAGAGTATCAATGTGCACTGGTCGGAGAGCAAAAGACAACTAACTCGCGAATTGTCAAAGTTAATCAAATGAACGTTTATGTTTATATTGCACAAGGCCAACAACTGCTAGTTTAAAATTTTTAAGTATTGGAATTATATTTCAAATTATTTTATGTTTTTATCGCGTTTTAATCTTCATAGTGTTTAAACGAATATAGAATTCTTTAAATATTAGTTTATTGTAATACGTGTACATTAAATATTGTTTAAAAAATTATGAAATTACCGAAATTATTAATTTCTAACTTCTCACGCTTAGAAACAGAGAGTATCAATGTGTACTGGTCGGAGAGCAAAAGACAACTAACTCGCGAATCGTCAAAGTTAATCAAATGAACGTTTATGTTTATATTGCACAAGGCCAACAACGCAAGTTAAAAATTTTTATGTATTGAAATTTTATTTTAAAATTATTTTAAGTTTTTCTCGCGTTTCAATCTTTATAATATTTAAACGAATATAGTATTGCTTAAATATATGTTTATTGTAATACGTGTACATTAAAAATTGTTAAAAGAATTATGAAAGTACCAAAATTATTAATTTTTAACTTCTCGCGCTTAGAAACAGAGAGTATCGATGTGCACTGGTCGGAGAGCAAAAGACAACTAACTCGCGAATCGTCAAAGTTAATCTAATGAACGTTTATGTTTATATTGCACAAGGCCAATAACTGCGAGTTTAAAATTTTTGAGTATTGGAATTTTATTTCAAATTATTTTAAGTTTTTCTCGCGTTTTAATCTTCATAATGTTTAAACGAATATAGTATTGCTTAAATATATGTTTATTGTAATACGTGTACATTAAAAATTGTTAAAAGAATTATGAAAGTACCAAAATTATTAATTTGTAAGATCTCGCGCTTAGAAACAGAGAGTATCGATGTACACTGGTCGGAGGGCAAAAGACAACTAACTCGCGAATCGTCAATGTTAATGAAAGAAACGTTTATGTTTATATTACACAAGGTCAACTACGCCGAGATAAAGATTTTAACGTATCAGAATTAAAATTATTTTAAGTGTCTCGCGCGTTTTGTTCTTCGTAATGTTTAAACGAATGTACTATTGTTTAAATATTGGTTCATTATATACTGTGTACATGACCGTGTACATTAAATATCGTTTAAATAATTGACAAATTATCGAAAGTATTATTTCATAAGTTTTCACGTTTAGAAAGAGATCGTTATGCACCGATCGAAAAAGTATTGGAATCTTATATTAAAATTATATTAAGTTTCTGTCATGTTACTGTCTTTTTAATGTTTAAACGAATGTTATATTATTTAAATAGTAATTTATTATGTTTCGTCTTGGTTAGAAATTGTTTAACTAATTAAAATAATATGGTAAGTAACTAATTCTTAAAATTTTGCGTTTAAAAGGTGAGAGTTTCGATGTGCACCTGTCGGAGTGTAAGAGAAAACTAACTCTGAAATTCTTAAAGTGAAGAAGATGCAGGTTTATGTTTACATTACACAAGGCCATCTAATCCGAGATCAAAATTTTAAAGTATCCGAATTTGAAATTAAAATTATTTTTAGTTTCTCCCGTATTACCTTTTTTTTTATTGTTTAAACGAATCTACTATTGTTTAAATATTATCACATTGTATTCCAATTAGTGGTCGTTAATATAATTGGGAAATTATCAAAAGTACTAATTTTTAAGTTTTTTAGTTTAGAAAAAGACAGTTTAGATGTGCACTCGTCGAAGTACGAAAGAAAATTAATTCGGTTATCGTGAATGTTAATCGAATTTCGTTTATGTTGATATTACACTTGGCCGATATTAAATGACCCCGAGATCAAAATTTTTAAGTATTGATAAATTAAAATAAAATTATTTGATATTAATATCATTTTTCAAGCTATATAATGTTAGTTTATATTAGTTAATATTATTTAACAGTTAGTTGTAATACTTTTGAAGCTTTTTTTTTCTTGAAATCTTGAAAAGATATTGATGAACAAGGTTTCACCTTACATATGAAGCTTTAAGCGGGGATATTACTTTTTCAAATTTTTTCAAAAGCTTTATTTTTATGCATAAACTGTTGTCGAAAGAACACCATTTTCTGACATGATTTTTTTCAAAGAAAATTGTTTCAATGTTTTAGTGCCATTGTGATATAATTTTACAAAAACTTATACATCGATACGATAGGTGTATAGTGGGTTCAATGTTTTCTTATTACGCCTGTAGTTTATATTTTGTAATTAAAGTTACATACGCTACGAGTGAAAGGTGATTAACAGTGTTGATTCTGAATGTAATTTTTTATTCCAACAAATACTATAATTAAACAATTAACATATGGATGTTACATACAGGATATGGTTAATAAGATTTCGAGTTAATTCTTTATAGAATATTTTTTATTTGCTCGGTTCCTGTTTTATACAAAACATCTAACAAACACAGATGCTTGTCGCCGAAGTGCTTTTAAAGTTTTAAAGTCTGTTTTTTACGGAAGCAACTAATCTATCGACTTTGCGTCTATCGAACGAATCTTTTGCCACTTTTCTCGTTGGATATGCTAAAAAGATAACGCGCTCGTCGGTTGTATTTGTGTATATATGTAATGTGTATATGTGTATTTTTGTATATATGTGATGTTCATGTGACCGTTTTCCGTTGTATTAGTATGTATATGTTCGTGGATATGAGTGTGAATGTTTTTGTATGTATGTATTTTTAAATGATGCACTCGATCCTTTTTCGATCTTAATCGTCGATCTTAAATAATAATCATAAAAGAACGTTCAATTAAACATTTTTGCGCTACGTAAAATTAAATGATTTTTTTTTAATCAAAGGACGCATCAGGGAATCAGGGACGTAGAGGATCAGTGAGGAATGGCGAGATTGGAATGCGTTGCTAGGCCATATAGAATCAATCTCATAAATTCATGATATCTTCTTTCTTCATCGTCGTAGCAATTCAATTATATACAAATAGAATCGACCCTGAAATTCGTCGCATTATAAAATCGATGCATTGAAAGGAAAAAAAAAAGAAAAAAGAAAAAAAAGAAAAATTATTATCATAATCTTTATCAAGCAAGAAATTGTCAATGTCAACATAAATGAAAATAAAAGAATTTCGATTTTGTTGCGCGCGCCACAGTGCGTTGCGAGGGAATGCGCCAGCGGTTTTTTTTTCTTTTTCTTTTTTTTTTTTTTCCTTCGAAAAATTTGCGGGAAACTAAAGTAGACGCTCACGTACTACGTACAGTGCGACATGCAGCACGTTTACATCTCTCCTTTTTTTTTTTTTCTTTTCTTTTAATTTTCTTAACTTCTCATACCTGTGTGCATCATATATAGCTTTCTGTTAGAAACTTACTTGGCGAGAACGCTCGTTGTACGGTTGACCCGTCAACGTCTATTTAACAGTAAGTAACAACTTATATTTCAGCAACAATAACAATTTCACCTTCGGTGATCTCCCAATCGGAATTTCGCTACCAACGTGTCAGCTATCTTGCGTGTACTTTACAAATATCTAAATGTTATATATATATATATATATATATATATATATATGTATATATATATATATATATATATATATATATTAAGTCTATCATAAGTATTCCACAATTTCGTGGTCGTAAATGGCTTCTTCGTAACGTGTCGCTCCTGATAGGCGCGTTTTTGATTTTTTTTTATGAGTTTATATTTTTTCTCTCTTTTTTTTATTTGTTTTCTCAAGTAGGAGTCAAATTTATTTATACGAAAAGAAAAATGGAAAGTCATTGATTAAAATACGAGCCATTGTATTTTTCCTGGAGAGAAGGGATAACGTGTTCACGTTACAAAAAAGCCGAAAAAGTTTATTAATCGCTGGTGAACTTACGGCAAAAATGACGGCACTAGCAGGACGTTTACAGCTCAACGAGATATTTCTCTCTATTAACTTTGCAAAGGGACTATGATCTATGGTTAAAACGTGATTCCTCTAGGAATGGTATGTGGTGTAGGGTTAAATTTTCTATGGACGTTTCTACCGGAACGATGTTCCGTAATCTCGTGCAGACTCATTATTTTGTGCGACGTTCCTTTGTTCCATACTCGTATACGTTATTTTCTCTTTCTTTCTCTCTTTTTGCATCTTTCCTTCCATCTTGTCATTTTTATTACCAATCACCATCATAACCGTGAAAACGATATTCTCTCGAGAATCCGTCTGCGTTTTGTACAATGACACAAAAAAATGCCTTATCTCTTTTTATCTCTTCCTATCTCTCTCCCTCTCTCTCTCTCTCTCTCTCTCTCTCTCTCTCTCTCTTTTCTCTCTCTTTCTTTTTCTATCATTTCCCTTACGTATCGCGATCGCGTACACGAATAATTCTACTTAGCGGAAAAACAAAATTCGAAGTTTCCGAAGCGTGTTCTCTAATGATTCATTCTGCGCATCTCCATGGCCGCAATGTCGTCCACAGATATAAGCTTCTCTATGGGAATGCAAGATAGTTCACCGCCGACGCATGACTGAGGTTGCTGCCATCTAGCTTCCCTCTCTGCTTCCTTCGCTTTAAGTTCGGCCTCTCTCGCCCTTCGTTCTTTTAATTTTAACGAGAATATAGCGACCGAGCGTGCTCTCTTCATGAGACTCTGTTTTACTCTCGTTTTTTTTGCTTCGCGATCCTCCCTACTTGGTTTCTCTTCCTCTTGACTCGAAATCGTCTTGCTCGAATCTGACAGACCACCAACACCCGAATCCTTTTCCTTTTCGGGTACGTAAGCTTGTCGATCACGGTGCTCGTGCGTTGTTTCTCTCTGTTGATGATGCTGATAATGTTGCTGCTTCTCTGCCTTCTCTCGTTCTCTTTCTTTCTCCGGTGAAAAACGGAATTTTGGATTTCTGTGAGTTATCACCCATGGCGGAGCAGACCTTAACGATGATAAATAAATAAAGATTTATCAATCTCATCGTTAACGAAGATTAATACTTTTAATAATATATAATTATTTAATATATAATATGTACTTTAACAGATCACTATCCGAGGACGAGGCCAGATCTTTTGAAACAATGCAATCAGTGGATCTATGGAGAGTTAATTCTTCGGCAGTTCCAGTTACGGAACCAACTGCACTGATTTCAGAATCGCTCGATTTTCGTCCACCTGGTTCCAAGACTAATTTGCGTACCCAATCGACACCTCCGTGAGGACCGATCGTCAAGTGATGACCGTAATGATCTCCCGTGTTCGATGATTCTGGTTCGTTGGTTAACCACTCTCTCGATCGTCGGCCTGTAAGAACGAATGACATTAAATAATATGATTAATTCGATTTGTGAAAGGATTTTAAAGATATTGAGATTTAGGGAATATTCGAACCTCTTTCTCCTCCAGGTATGGAGCATCTTGGTGTATTGTGAATGTCTCGACTACTGCCAATATTATTTTCAGAAAGGAAAGAATTGCTGATCTCGCTGCTACTTCCAATACTACCGGGTGACTCAGCCGTAAGCGATGTCTCCGCGATTCTTGGTATCGATGCGGCACTTGGAGTTGATGGTCTGCTCGGTGTTTGGGTCGTCGATGCTAAAGTAGGACTATCTGGTTGGCTGGACATCGAGGCGTCTCCGGTACGTTCGGTCAACAGATGTGGCTCTTCGCTCTCTCCGTCTGCTGGACTCACCACGAATCTCCCTGAGTTCGAGCAAGATTAATAGCTGATAGGAGAAGGTCCAGGACAAATGGGAGGTCCCATCGTCGTTTAGCTTTGACCTTCTCATACATATACGAGAGACATCTCTTCATGAACATGAACATGAATATATTTACCTATGACTGTAGAAGGTTGTTGTTCCGGTGATGGTGTCGAGGACAATCTTCTCACTGCCTCCCTTCTCAAAAATTCAACTTTGGCCATTTCCGTAGCAACCCAATGTGGTATATCGGGTATAGCACAGGTTATAATAAATCTAATTGCTAGCATAATGTGTTCCAATGCGACTATTAGTAAAATTGTTTGCGTCGCAGACATCTCCGGAAACATTCGTTGTACCTGTCCGCTTCGACTGATTAATGCGCAATTAACTAAAATCGCGACGAATCCCATAGCTTCCATAGCGTTCTACAGTAAAAGTATACATATATCGTGGATATGAAACACATTTGAAAATTATTGATGAGATGAGTGCACTCGTAGGAAGGATGATGATCGATTTACCTGCCAAGTGCCGATATTTGATACCCTACGTCCGAAGGGTCGTTGAAGAACGTAACATAACTTAAATGCATCTCCTCGTAATTCGATCAGGTTACCAAGTAACGCAGCAACGGCAGCTAAAGGAAACGCTGACGAGAAGAGACATACATATCCTAATTGCGAGAGCATTTCTAAATGTTCCGAGAATGCTCGATCGTACTGTAATTAAAATGTAATTTTTTTAGATAAATGTTTATTAGCAATAAAATAACAAATCATATTTTCGTTATAGCAATATCTTCTATTTTGTGCGATTTTTTTTTCTATTCATCTATCGCATGCTTTTTCTGCGTGTAATTTGCGTTCTATTATTGGGCATGCATGATATACAAGTTAAATCGTAATAATGGCATTTCTAGAATAACATAATTTGTATAGTCTATATATATATATATATATGTATGTATATATTTATATGAGATAGTGTAAGTCTTTATAGCTGATTGGAATGAATTATTCCAAACATATGTGATGATCTATGTGATTTTTTATGAGCATACAGAAAAATACGTGATTTATTTACTAACGAAAAAAAAAAAGAAAAGAAGGAAAGCGATTGGGTGGGAAGTAATGGTTTCTACAGGTTTTAAAATTACAAGGAACTAACGTCCTAACGACTTTCATTACATTTGTACGATATATTAAGGACTTCAATCTTTTCTTTTTGTTTTTGTTTTTTTTTTTTTTTTTTATAAAGATCATGCATGCTTGCGTTCGAATCGACGAACGACGATAGTTACTGCAGTTTTCCTTTTCTTGCACGAGTTTTCCGTTAGTGCGTTCTTAGGGGAGATTTGATTAGGTACATAGAAATTATGAAAGAGGGATAAAAAAAGAAAAAAATGGCTAAATCTAAATCAAACCTTCAAAGTAACGTCACTAAGAAGAGAATTAGTGGTGTGTCCTACTCTGTAGAGAGAACTCTCCAACTCAGCCTGGCTAACGTTCCTCGGTTGCTTCGTCTTTCCCGTTTCTGTTCGTTCATCCTTCTCATCGGAATTCTTTGTTTTCTCGTCGTCCTCATCGTTACCAGGTGGTAGTCTCGCTTCGCTTGGACTCAGAGCACCAAAAAGCTCAAAACTCAGTTGCGCTAGACGCAGTTGCTCTACCAAATATGGTATTGCGGATTCTTTAAGATTTCCAATCACTTGCCGTGCTATCAGTAACGCGGCCAGTTGCTAAAAAAAAAAAAAGAATCGAATTTTTTCGCTAGTGATTCAATTTTTTATTTATTTATTTATTTATTTCATTTTTCTTTTCATTTAATTCTTGTCGACGTCTTACATGAATCGCGAATGATTCGATTGTACAATAATGATTTATATACAGGGTGATTTAAAATGGAAACATACTTTTTTGTTTCATATGATTTATTAATGAAGATTAGAAACTGATTGTAGCACATTTTTTCTTTTATATGCTCTTTTGTTAATTATTAATTAAAAAAATTATTATTGAAAACATGCTCTTGCTATATTTTATACTTCACCCTGTATATTGATTATTATTTATCAAATAAATAGGTAAAATGTGTCGTATGTATAAATTACATTATATTTACAAAAGCAAAAAATCAATATTGAATTTTAATTCTACATCTTTTATATATTAAGGATATAATATCTAAACATTTCTTTCATATCTATCATATCTATATCATATTTTCTATCTTTCATACCTACATACATATGTGCATGACAATGTGATGCTATCTTACATAGTAATAAATGTCCACTTATAAGGATGAAGAGAGAGATAAAATTTATTTAAATGTGATGAGAAAAAGTGAGAAAGAGAGAGGGTTCCTTACCTCCTTGAGTCTTTCTTGGTCTTGAAGATAGAAGGCGATGTAAAATAACGATAGGAAGGAGTTTACGAACTGAAACTGAAATATATAGTTTCTTCTGTACACTTGCCGTATTTGTGAATAAATTATGTATTTCTTTTATTTTGTTTTTTTCCTTCGTTTTGATGTCACATATATATGTACACGCACGGACATACATAGACGTATTGGTTATACATATGTACATACATACGTATATGCGTACGGCCATATATATAATACACGAGAAACTTTTCCTATATAACAACGTTTCTCAATCATTTTGTCGTGCGGCCCAATACATTTGTTTGCAATGACACAACGGCTCGAATGTTTATAATATAAATATAATTTTTACGAATGTAATAGACCAAAATCATTGAATATTATTTTAAAGATACGGATCTATTATTGCGATATCCTTGCAAATTCGTAAGAACATTCTATGAAAATATTTTAATAGCCCATCATTTTGCGACTCGTCAAAAATTTAACGTGGTCCAATATTAGGCTAAACGATCCATAAGTTTGAGAATATCGTTGCTATATAAGATATAAAGTGAAGCGTCGCGTTGAGAAGTGCTATTAGAAAAAAGAAGCGCAAGCAGAGAGCAAATTTCAAGTAGAATTTTCATGCAGCGATAGAGACAGCCACGATAAGACATTTATTTATTTTTCATAACGAAAATAAAGTGAAGGATCTAATCTTACTTTTAAAACGTCCACCTCTAAAATCACTATTCAATTTTTTTCTGTTCTTTTTCTTTTCTTTTTTCTTCTTTTTTTTTTGTTTTTTTCTTTTATATTAGTCGTATCATTCTCACACATCTGATTACACGTGCATTTCTATTATCGCAAAAATGAATATTTAAGATTTAAGACAACAGTCATACGTACCATATGATTTACTTATCGTTACCCATAATATAGTATTAATAATAATGTGCAATGATTTTGTGAAAAGATTATTTTTTGTTTTTCTTTTTTTTTTTTTCTTTTTTTTTTCTTTCGTTACCAAAGTATCATTAAGGCAAGATTTTTGAAAACATTTTCATTTGGAATTGATAATCTCGATTGTCCTTTGAGAAAGCACATGATGAAATCATTTCCGATTTAGAGGAGGACAAAATTGACGATACTAATACAACATTCATAATTTGCATTTGGTTTTCAAAATATCTTATTACCAGTGCCACCTTGTAGATCAGATGATTCTCGTACTCGGTGTCTAGTCGATAGTTTTCTGCGTCCAACACACAAAAATCAAAGATACTATCTACCATAAACTATATATAGGCGTTCTCCAAAAGATATATAAAAATAAGGAAAGGTAGTATAATTATACCCGAATAATTTTAGAATTATTCTCAACGATAGTTAGAAGAAGAGTAGATACATATTGGAAGTATATAGATAATTAGAAAAAGAGACTAGCTTTTATGTATCGTCTAGGGATATCGTACGTTCTTGATCGTTCTCTCTAGATAGAAGCTAAGCCGTGAGAAGAGATTTAGAAGTAAATATGCTAGGCTTCTCAGCTAGACGTGCACAAATGTGTATATATATATATATATATATACATATATATGGTGTGTGTATATATACATATATATATATATATATATATATATGGTATATTTAGTACCCGTGGATATAATAATAAAGATTATTGTGAGACAATCGATAAGACGTCGATCGTTCGTAATTCTCGTATGAATCGGCCGCATACGTAACGGAAAGATTAAATTAAAGATACGTAGATTGATACGTTTTTCTCTCTTTAATTTTTCTTTATATACATACCCAAGTCGTTCAACCAGACTGCGACTTTGAAGTACGCCTCGTCCATTAAGGCGATTACAACGGCCAATAATACTTTTGGCACGTAACTTAGCCAAAATCCGTAGCCTCCCGCTTCAAGACGTGCGTCCCACCAATCCTAATCGTAGAAAAAATCGTGCCGATTTGTTTCAACGAAATAATCGATAATTACCCTAAATCATTTCTTATAGATTCTTATTGAAGTATTGTGAAATTGTTTCTATCGCGTTCTACCTGTATTTGGAAGCTCAGAATCATGACGACGAAAACGAAAAATAGACAAGCGGCGATGATGGGTACGCTGACAAAATATCGAAAAACATTTCTTCGCCATCTGGGATAAGTTGGTTCTAGTCTTCCTGTGACAGGTGATATTTCTAGAGTACCCTACAAAATTGGATATTTGATAAATGACGAGCGATAAATTCGTTTCTTGTTATCTTTGATGAATTATTATTATTATTATTACTATTATTATAATTATTATTATTATTATTATTATTATTATTATTATTATTATTATTATTATTGATCGAAATCTTTACCGTGAAGAGAGGTCTAGGTTCGACCAACAAATCATCTCTTTGATCTAAAGTACCCCATCTATAGGCCAATTCGGCACCTCTTCGTTTCCAAGTTTCTAGATAAACTGTCGCCCAAATTACATTGAAGACTGAGAAAAGCACGTACGCCACATCTTCCACCGCTTGGTTCCTACCGATGATGCCGACCTTAATAAGGATTATATAATTAATGAAGTCAAAGCAACGTGTGCACCCTTCGTCGAATAATGACACTCATAAATATTTTACTTTACTTACAATCATGATAACATCATCATCATCATAATAATGTGCTTCATTTTTACTTGTTTTAAAGTGTTTGTAAAACAATATATTTACCCAGTATATGACACCCACAGCAGCGGGAACGATTAAAGCGGTGGTGTAATGTCCGAGCCATGCGAAGTACATGCTGATTTTTACCCCAAAATATTTACAGATATCGTCCAATGGTTGGGGACTAAAAAATGCGCGAACCCATGTCTTTCGTAATTGTTCTAATGCCGGTAGTTCATGTAATGGGAAGACCTGTACGTTGGTAATGTATGAAACGTTGAGTTTTTTTAATCAATATTACGTAACAATATATATATATATATATATATATATATATATATATATATATATGAAAAGAAAAAAGATAAAGAAAACACGTTCCCATATTGACCTGTGATATAATGCCTGCCGAGATGCACTTAGGAATAATGGCTTGTCCTTCCACCAATTTTAATCCTGATAAACTGTGAAGATCTTGCGGACCTGCTCTTAACGTATGAAGTAGGTGTAATACCAGGGACTGTCTTTCTTGGGTAGTAAAAAAATGAGCTTCGTCGTCGCTTCCTTTGAAGCAGCTCGCTTCGGAGCCTACGAATTCCTTCAAACCTCCACCATATTCTTGGCGTAGAGCTTTTGGCAAGTGTACTTCCTCCGCGGCTTTCAACAAACTGCGAGATTTACGATTTCTTTTTTATCGATCAATGTTTTACGTGAGAGACGATAAATTAATCGAGAAGATAAAAGATTCACGTAAGAAATTTTCAAAAGGAATATTCTGGAGAGATCATATATGTACATATCGTCTAAAGTACTATAGAAGTGTCAGAAAAGAATGGAAGCAAATTCTACTGTATAAGATCCAAGATTAATGTGTCAAGAGAAGTATAGCGCTTCTTCAGAAGTTTCTAATGACTCTGACGTTGAGTACAGCAATAAGACAGCTTACTACGTACTTACACGCTAAAAGGTGCCGTTAAGTAAAACCCGTAACTATCTGAAGAGGCATGATGTCTGACGTGTACCACTAGGCCAGGGGTCCCAGCCCGAAGTCGGCCTAAAAGCCACATCAAAGTTTCGTCGCTTGCACCGTTCGGAAACATCATCACGACGTCGCATTTCTATAACATAAAGGAATGTCAAGAACGTATCAGTAATTTTTTCCAGATACTGTCATTCATTTCGTTATTTATTATTACGGTACATTTAAACGAGATATAACATGATTTCTTTATCGTATAGCCACGATAACTGTAAACGTACGGTTCTAACTTTGATATGGCACATCATTCAAAGCCGCGAATGTTGCCAAAGGTTTATGACTTTTTGCTGGCCTGGCTATCATTCAAAAGCATAGACTAGTAGCAGATTTCCTGATATTGTTATATACCTATTAACTACTACATAAAATAATATATCTTTTACTTTACCGTCACGTTGATAAAAACGTGCCGATCGCGTCGATAAGAATGCTCGCATACTCAATCATTGATGCATCCCTGTTCGTTGACACTTCTTTTCATTATGTTTTATATCCCACTTCTTCTCTTATCTATCTCTTATGGTAGATCAACTTCTATGTGCACGCTAAAGTTGTTCACATTCGTGGATAAGGAAGTTTGTTGATATAACACAAAATCAATACGAAGGCGTTCACTTAATAATGAAAACAACCGGACTAGGCATTTCGCGCGAAGCACAGCAACAGCGATGAATAAGGTTGGCTGGCTTAATAGGATAAGGCGGCGCTTCGTATTCATTAGAAAGTTAACGTATACGTAACACGTTTGCGATTATATCGGCTAACTGACAACCGTTAATGCCTTGAACAATGACTCTTCATAATTTATAGAGTATAAATAATGGACGAGTACAATTCGTGCTTCTTCCTTTTACGATGCCATATTACGTAATATAATATCCTTTCTATTGTTTTGTTTAATTGTTTAAATATATCAAGTATATTTATCCGAGTATGTTATCCGTATATTTTATTTCGCAAGCTTACATGAGTTATTGTTAATAAAGAACGTAGTATATTTTCATAGTGAGTATAATGGATATTATTAGGAGGAATACGACAACGAGATAACAAGTAGAATATTTGTTACTTTGTTTACGTATATTTTGTGTACAAACCTGAGTAGGTACTTTTTGTATCCATAGGCGGCGGGGGGTCATCAAGTGGCCAGCGCATGGTATCTTACGTCTCAATAAACGTGATGCTAAGAAAGGAAAAAAATATATGAATCAGTATTATAATATATTGGAAGGATTTAAATGAATTTATTTTTAAATAAAATATATAAGATATATAAAAAGAAATAAAATATATAAAAATAAAGAGAGAGATTTATTTTAACGTTGATGAATACAAATAGACACAGAAACACACACACACGCGCGCGCGCGCGCGTGTTCACGCAAAAACACATATACCCGTGCGTGTTGGACGCCTTGACGGTTTTATACTTCCATTAGAGTCAATGTACTCGTTATATTTCTTGTTGCTCGACGAACGACCTCAAAAGATATTCTCTACAAAGTGTTATTTTTTTATTTCACATGAATAAAACGTGTGTTTTCTTTGGAATCACGGTAGGCTCTTATACGTTATCAATTAGCAAGTACCAAGATAAAAGAGAGAAAGGGATAAAAGAAAACAACTTCTCTTTTTTAAGAGTCCCGTTCTCGTTGTACAAACGCTGCGAATCTAAAGATCGAAATTCTTTGAAAAGAGTGTAAAGGCTCGTAGGTTTCTTTGAGAGAGTTCATCATTGTTCGGTGTTTGATTTAAAATGGAATGTGTCAATGTGCATTCAACGACCCTTTCTCAAATTGACGTACACTTATCATTGTGCAATGTGAATCGCCCACTTTCGGCTAGGGCACAATGCATTTCACCAGGTGTTATTCACAATGACTATTCATTCGACACATTGTAAAATATATCCACAAGGGTTGAAGGATCGAACTCAAACTTCTCGATAAATGCGTGCGTAATGTACGCGTAATTTATTATTCAAGTGTGAAACAAGAATTAAAATAAAAAGAAAAAGAAACAAAAGAGAATAAGAAAAATAGATAGATAGATAGATAGATAGATAGATAGATAGAGAGAGAGAGAGAGAGAGAGAGAGAGAGAGAGAGGGAGAGAGAGAGAGAGGAAAGAGAATCGACAACGCAAGTTGTTAGAGTGGGGAGTGCGACGATCGAAACACGATGGGGTTGGTGGGTGGTAAGGAAGGGAAGAGGGAGCGCATGCTGGGTGTGCGTGTTTCACATAGAGAATCAAAGTAACGATTCTCAGCCAACAGAAATGATCGTAGAGAATCGAGGATTCACCTGCCTTCGTACATATTCAAATTTTTAAGGTAGAAAAATTGCTACAACATTCTATAATATTGAAAAGAGTGAAAGTGCGAATGGTCCTTTTACGATATTCCAATCAGAATTCACATTTAATAGGGTAAATTTGAAAAATAAAAAGAGAAGAAAAAGAATAAAGGCTAAGAAAGATAAAGGTATGTGGATGGATAGGAAAATTGAAGTTTGTCAAAACTCACCCTTGTCTAATGTCTCTTTGGCCGCGTGTATGACCTTCCTCCGTCTAAGTCCCTCACCGGCCGGGACACTCGTCATCGTCGATGCACTCGCGTCCTTTTCGGTAGCAGTTGCGTTTTCGGTCGTGCTTCCAGCTTCGTCATCGCTCTTCGGACACTGAGCCGACGTTATACCGCTAGGGGTAGTCGATGTTCCGTGGTGGTCGAGGAGATTGATCGGGGACCCCTCGCCGCCTGGCATAATGTCCCGATTGGACAGGACTGTCGTCCTTAACCGAGAACTCCTGCGCCTGAACTGGACTGATACCCTACCGACTTTACCTTTACCCTACCCAACATAGTTTCCCTCTTTCTCTCTCTCTCTCTCTCTCTCTCTCTCTCTCTTTCTCTCTCCCTCTTTCTCTTTCTCTCTCTCTCTCTCTCTCTCGTTTTCTAGTCGCTACCGTCGACGTCGACGACGACGACGTCCTCTTTTGCAAACTTGCGCCATCTGCACGGATATCGTCGCACTTTCTCCCTCTCCCTCCCCCTCCCACCCTCTTCTATCTCTCTTTCTTTCTCTCTCTTTCTCTCTCTCCTATCTCTTTCTATCTATACTCCTTTGCGATCGATGAATCTCGCCTTTTCCCGTAGGGGGTGGTCTCCACACGACAAGGACGTATACCTCCTTTGAGTTGTTCGCCCCATTCACGGCCAATCCTCGGTACGATGGACTCATACTAGATTTTCATCCTTCCTCTCCATGGACATTTACGTATCTTGTGTGCTATTGGTATATTTCCTCCTTTTCTTTTTTCGAACGGAATAAAAGTGTCGATTATGAAGACGACGAGTCGACGCGTTCAAACGATCGATTCCTTCTCTCTCTCTCTCTCTCTCTCTCTCTCTCTCTCTCTCTCTCTCTCTCTCTTTCCCTATTTCTCTCTTTTTCCGTATCTTCGAATGATCATAGATATTAGACATTACGTCATTGACTCATACAGTTATACTTACGGTGTATAATTATAGGATAGGTGACATACATTGATTGTGATAGTCTATTACGTCGATCATTTTTATAATTTCCTTTTTTCCTAAAAGGGAAATAGTGGGAAGGTGGGTGGATAGGGGGTGATGGCAGACAGATGCCACAATGCTATTATCTCATCTACGTGTTTTCTTGTATTTTATTAAAATATTTAGACACTTAACTTAAACGCGTACCGATAGGGACAGTAAATAATTAAATTAAATACATTTTCCGGCACACAAAACGGTGCTCAGGAATTATATTGCATGACCGTGCTCAAAGTTGCCACACGTTCTTTTCTTGTTTCTTTTTCTTTTTCTTTTTTTTTTTTTGCTCATATTACCTCTCCTTCTGTCAAATATGGAAATATTTAATACGGAGACGTTCGCAGGATTCTAACGAATGTAATAAACTAAATCCTTTATACATTTTTACATGATGTATTTTTCATCGTTGATCATCGGTGGCAACTCGCCGTTAAATATTCCACGAGCAAAAAATTCGTCGTAGATATATCAAAATTCTTCATCTATCTTCGCTTTTAAAAATTTAATCGCATTCACGAGATTATTGTAAATTCCTACGGCTTTACATTTTCTTGCTTATGTTTTCTTCATTGTCGTTTCTATATCTCTTCGGCAACCGAGAAAAGTGGCTTCGACCTCGATGAAAGCAAGCTTCTTTTCTACGTTTTCAAATAAATACGAAACATTTATTGCGATGTCCATCGAATGCATTCCTTATTGTAAAACAGGGCGTTTCTGCATTCGTTGAACTTCGCAATGAAAAACCTACGTCGAATCGAAAACGAAGTTTTATTATTTAATTTTCTCAAAGATCCTTTCTTCGACTTCTTTCATCTCAAACGAATTTCACGCTCTGGTTTGGTCATTACACATCTTCCTCTATAGCAAATCTCGGTCATGTGAGAGACTTTAGTCGTCGTCGATGTTCTCAGCACTTTACCGAGTATCGTTTCCGTCGTGTTGTGTTCACTAATTGTATTGTATTCCGATGTCGTTGGTAATGTCGTCGTTGTCGTTGTTGTTGTCGTCGTCGTTGATAAACTCGTTGGTGTCACCGTCACCATAGATTCATCTTTGGATAATATATCGTGTATTTCGGTGTCTAAAATCACCGTTGGATTCGAATGATATTCCGACGTAGACGAACTCTCGTCTTCAACGTTTTGCATTGCGATTGTCGTTGGTGTTTCCTCTTGTTCCAATTTTGTTGAGGAATTATCTTCGGCTTGGCTCGTATCTTTTCTAACACTGATAGAACTCGTTTCCAATGGGGAATTCGTCTTAACCTCGTTATCCTCCCTTGAATTCTCCAAGGAACCGATCTTATTATTTTTCTCATTGTTCATGGATCTCTCATTGGACCTCTTCTTATTTTCTCTATTTTCCTTCAAATCGTCAAATACATTTTGAACATAATCCGTAAGAATTTTAACTTCGGTATTGTTACCCTCTTTATTCCCTATGTCCTTCTCCGAGATTTTATTCCAATCACTTATTTTCCCGTTTTTATCGTAATTCCAAGTGGAAAAGAGCGAATGATTCAAGGCTATCGAAGGATCTGATGGATATCTCACTTCGCTCCATTTAGCTCGGTGATTCTTCGGATAGGAAATATCGTCGTTGTCCTTTGACTCTTCGGTCTTTGTACTTTCGACGATGGGAATATTTTCCGTCGTCGTATCGATCGTTTTAATCGTTGTTATTTCAGATTTTTCAACGATCGGTGTGGTTTCTAAAGAGATATCGATGGAGTTTAGATCGTTTAAAGTCGTTTGGGAATTACTGAAATCGGTGGTGATGATTGTTCCAGTTTCCTGAGTAGTCGGTATTTTAATGTTCTCTGTAGACTCTCTTGTGATCGAATCTTTGGAATTGATGCGTGTACCGTAATATTGAGTGGTGGTTTTTAAAGTTTCTTCGGGGTCAAGTGTTCTTTCTAATTCCTCCGGCATAGTCGTAGGTATATTAGTTGTAGTACGTAAAAATTTGTAATTCATTGTTTCTTCTTCTTCATACGGAGATGTCATTGGTGTTGATGTTAGCCAAACGTTCAAAGGTAATACCGTACTGGTTGATGTCGCCAATATGGGTAAGGATACGTCATCGTTTTTAAACATTTCCTCTAGAAAATCTTCTAAAACGAATCGTCGCGATCCATCATCTGTTGATCTCGTAATACTTGACTTATTCACGGAAAACTTTCTCTGGCGAATCGGATTATATTTGTATTGATCCTGCATTAGACTGTTAACGGCGGCGTTGATATGTTGAGATTCGGCCGTAACAAAATCATCGATGATTGGTCTTACTCGGACTCGTACTCTTTTCCTTCTGTTAGTCTGTAAAAAAAATTGTGATATAATAATGTCGAACGAGGAATAATATAATTCATAGGATTAATTAAAAATTTTAATAGAGACGAGACGACATTTACCTTTCTAACTCCAACAGGATCGCTATTTTTCTTTAATATTTTTTCATCGTCTTCCTTCTCCGTCGATTCTTTCGACAAATTTTCTTCCTTCGATCGCCACCTCTCATCATCGTAATTTTCCAACGAGCTTACTTTTTGTTGACGTTTCATTGGACTCTCCGTGTGATCGCGCATCGTCATTTTTTGTCCGAACACCGTAGTACCCTTTGCCATAGATTCTTCCTCGTCCATCATCAATTTCATTCCATCGCTATTCTTCAATTCGGAAGAAACTACGAACGTTAATGAATTCTCTGGACGAACCGTTATAATATCAGTGACTTCTCTAATGTTCTCCTGTTTTGTACGTTCTTCATTGAATCCACCAGTAGCATAATTAGCCGCGAAACTTGGTTGAAAAGAGGTACGAGATAATTTGGTAGACCATTGACTTTCGGCTCCGTAAATGTCAGCAGGCATTAAATGTGTGTCACTTAACGTCGTTGATTTTAAATTCGTTGAATGACTGTACTTCTGAGGAGAATTATTTCCCAATTGTGTTTGATCATATTCCTCTTGTTGTACTTGCGTTTGAGGAGCTACCGCTCCAAAGTTCAATACGAAGTCCTGCGGTGGATACTGGAAATATTATCTTTTTATTTCTGATCAAATTATTATTGTATACGTTATATACTCACGTTTTCCGTAATTGATTTATAAGATTGATCTGGTTGATTATAAGTTTCACCAAATTGGGATAGGCTATCGAAATTTTCATCGTAAAGAGTCTGCTGCTCCCCGACTGTTTCCGGAAGTGCCGGAAGTACACGTGGATAATTTCCTTCCAATGGTACTTCGTTATTCACATCATAACTGGACTCCGTTGTGCTGGTTGTCGTGAGACGTTTTCTTCCAGGACGACGAGTCCTGGTACGAGTTCGACTTTGTTTTATATCTTCTGGTTTGTAGTTTGGTCTTACTGTGTATACCGAATTATCAGGATTTATCGTTGCCTGCGGTATATTTTCTGTTGTAGTCGTAATAATTGGCGTTGTGATTGGTAAAATCGTTGATTTAATCGATGGCCGTCGATTCGTTGTATGATATTTCGGACGATTCTTTAAAGAATGACTCGGAGGTGGATTGTACTCTATCTCGGTCTCTTGAGCACTGGCAGAAGGTTGTTGTTGAATCTGTAATATAAAGTTAATTGCCATAGAGTATAGAATATAGTGATGAGTTAACAACCGTATATCTATCATACCAAATAATAAATATAACATGAAGTATTTTAAATGGTACACGATTTTGGCAATTTTCTTAAAAGTATATCGATCAAACTGTGCAACTATTAATATATCACTCGGAATGCTAACACGTTCGAATACAAATGAGTGAAGAATTATAGTTGTAATTTAAAGCTTGTGTCAACGTAATATCATTTTGAAAAAGATAAGTCGAAAATGAAGGCGAAGTTATCTATATGTTTAAAATGAGGAAAAGTTCTAAATATAAGAACCCTCTTTTAATTATTAAAAAACGAGTGACGCATAGGATGATTATTATAACCGATAAGAAGACACCATAAAGAAGAAACTTACCGGTAAATTGTTTATTTGTGGCAGTATTGGCTTGAAAGTAACAGGTGGTGCATGGAATCGATTGTCCACCGGATGCACTGGTCGGAAGCTAGGAGGTCTTATAAAGCCATAATCGATACCTTCTTCCAAGGGTTGTTCGGTAGTTGTGGTGGTCGTAGTCCTCGGCGTTGTTGTAGTTGTTGTTGTTGTTGTTGTCGTCGTACTCGTTGTAGTAGACGGTGTGGTTTGTTGTACAAGAGATCGTTGTCTTTGCGAACCAGCCTGAATCTTCACATACTCATAACCACTCGTTTTAACTTGGCTTTGTGGACGCGATCTCGATTTCGTTCTATGACGATGACCGGACGATCGTGGAGAATCTTGTTGATTGACAGCGCTAAAACGCACGAATTCGTCTTGCGAACCTCTTGGACGGGTTTGCACGACCGAATCGGAATGCGTTCGGGTACCAACACGACCACGAACACGTTGCCGTATTACAACTGGAGTTGCTTCCGTTGTCGTACTAGTTTGCGTTGTCATCTTTACAGATAAAATAACATTTTTATAAATACTTCAAAGAATCAGGAGATAAATTATGTATTTTTGGGAGTTCAAAATAATTCGATTTAAGAGGAGGGTCAAAAGTGAAAATATTCTTTCCCTATGCTATTTATCTATATCAAATAATAATTATACCTATTTAATTTTTTTATAAAAAATTAAAAACTTACACACATTGACCGCCGAAGCAATGTTCCATAAATCGATATATTCATCTAATAACTTTTTGTAAATAAATGATACAAAAGAATTTATAATCATAGTCATATTATTTATATTAGGTTTTACTCTTATTAGGGATTGTACTTTAAGTCTTCCAAATATCACCAAAAAAGAGATGTCATTAAAAATTCGAGAAACTGAATATTGATAATTGATGATCTCTCTCGTGGCATTCAAAGAATAAGAAATATTTTTCTCGTATTAATAGTATGGAAAAAAAGGGAGAGAAAATTGAGTACGAAGTAGACATTATTTATACACATACTACATATATCAATAATTTAAAGGTACAGAAAATGCATTACCGTGGTTAATGGTTCTTCTGTCGGTGGCGCTAACAAATCATAAACTTCTTGCTTCTCTGGTGGAAGCGGGATGAAAATTGGTTCTTCGTTTGGATCCGCTACAACGCTACTTCCATCTACCTTTCTGTCTTCGACTTGTCCAAAGTTACCATGCTCACCAGTTGGAGGATAATTCAAGTGGGATTGAACCGGTGCTACTTCGTACGGAGGAGAATATTGTTGGGCTGTCTCATCGATCTTACTTCTTGGATTTTCCGAAGTACCGCTTAAACCAAAATCTGTATTCTCGAGTTTCTCAGCGTAATAAGCGGTATAGTCCTTAGATTTCTGAACGATCGGTTGATTGCGAGCCTCGCTGTTCTGAGCTTGGTAATTAAATCCATTGACTGGCGCTTTCTCAAGAACGGTTTGATCCAATTCATCGAGTTGACTTCCATAGGCGGTAGGATAGTTAGCATCTTGGGGATAATTCTGAGGATAATTTTGTCCCTTAGAATAGTCTTCCGTTGCAACCGGCGTGTTGTAATTCGGTGTAGTTTCACGGGGAGGTGGATAATTCTCAGTAGAACCAACGATGGTCGATGGATAATTCTCTTGAGAGAAAGCGTTCAAATTTGAGGTGGGTATACTTGATTCTTGTTGTTTAGAATTATGCGAGGGTGTGCCTGATTGTGAATATAAATCAGTCGGCGTGGACGTGATCGATCCATCGGGAGCACTATGCTCGTAAATTGCAGCTTGATGAGCTTGAATATTGTAATTTTGATCGTAGGCCTGTATTGGAAAGAGAAAACAATTTTTTTTTATTTTCGAGATATGAAAAAATAAAATATCAAAATTACTTTTCACTATACAAAATAATCGTACCTCGGATTGATAAGCCGTCTTATCGTTATTCCTATGTTTCTGACCTCTTGGTCTTTTATGATGATCTATATAGTTATACTTCTGTGTAGTTTCGGAATGTTTTGACTTGGTAGGTTCGTAAACCGGTGAATCGTTATACGATTCGGTAGTCGTTGTGTACCTGGATCCACTTCTTGTTCTACTGTAGGGTCTTCTAGATCTATCGGACGTTCTAGTACCAGGAGTCGTAGGTGTTGTGGTGGTTGTGGGTCGTGTGGGTACTATCCTACTTCTATTAAAAATAAATCGTAGTGATTATTTTTATATTATGTCTGGATATATTTTTATATCTTTATAAACTAGATATACCTATGACGCGAACGTGGCCTATAAGTGGTCGAGGGTGGCCTGGGTGTGGTAGTGGTAGTCGTAGTCGTTATAATCGCTGGTGTTGTTACAACTTCTGTCGTTGTAGTAGTTGGAATCGTTGTTTGCTTCTCGAGCAAAGAATTAACCAACCCAGGTAGATGGGGTGAAATCGGTAACTCAGCAGGTAAATTATATTGCGTTGGACCTCTTACTTCATTAGCATCATTCGAGGAAACTAAAGATTGGAACGAATTAATGAAATGAGGATTTGATTGCGTATACGTATTATGATTTTCGACAAAAGAATCTTTGTTGTTGTTGTTGTTGTTGTTGTTGTTTTTGTTATTGTTAGCATTTCTTTGTTGGGCAAGTTCTCGATTAATCAATGCTAATTGTGCGGCTAAATCTTGTTCTTTCGTCGACGGATCATCCAATGTCCTCGATGACTGTTCTGGATAATTCGGTGTACTCGAATAAATTGCTTCCTCTTGATAAGCAGTCCCAGTGATACCCAATCTAGTGTCATGTGCCAAAGTAGGAACTACATGTCTGGAATCTTCATCATAATATGTCTTTTGTTTGGCTTTTCCAATCGGGAGTGATGGCTCACCTTGGTAAATAGTGTCGATTACGGAAGGAGGATTATTATCTCCGTAGGATTGCCTAAATCGGAATCTAGAACCACTAGGTGTTGATATCGTGGAATACGAAGTATCATATTTTGGTGTACTGGACAATTCTTGAGTGTAACCAGCAGTGGTTGAATGTTCATAGCCTAGTGTGGTGGGATCTATCCGACTCAAATCACTTCCAGTTCCATCGATGTAAGAGTTTGGTTCTATAAGAGGTGTCGGGCTAAAATTATGAATAGTTTCTGGTGTATCGGGTTCGGGAGCTGAAGCATCGATTGTATTCACGACGACGGATCCGATATGAGGAGCTGGGAATGGGATTTTAGAATATCCTGGTGGTGGATCGAAGCTAAGCGGTGCCACGAAAAAAGGTAACTTGTCGACCTTTCTTTCAACTCGATTATGGTCGATCGACGATAAGTACGGTAGATCAAACTTTGTGTAACCAAACGGTGGATCTAGATTTGTTGGTCCTACAAATACTTTAGGCGTATTAGGTACAACCGTGTCTAAAACTGCGATTGTTTTTGCATCTTTGAGAATCCTTAAAACATCCGAAATTTTTACTCTCTCTGGTGCCATGCTATCACCGCCCATGTAAACGGAAAGAGGAGGTTGATTGGGCGATGGTGGTGGGGTTGTAGTCGGTAGTTGCTGATTGATTCTTGGACGTGGTTGTCTAACGCGATTTCTATGTTTTACCTTATTCGAGGTTTCCGTGACATGTTGTCGTTGTAACTGTTTGTTACGTACCAAAGGAAGAGCTTGAGTGTCCGGTTGATTTTGATTAATATTCGGAGTAACCGTGCTCACTTCCACCTGTCTCTGTTCTTCTAATTTTCTTTGTTCCTCCAAGGCACGTTGAATATCCAATTGTTTTTGTTTTTCCAATGCAGCCAGCCTTTCGTTCTCTCTTTGCCTAGCTTCTTCCTCTTGTCGTCGTTTCTCTTCCTTCGCTCGAGCTTCCGCGATTCTTCGTCTTTCGAGTTCTTCCAATCTCTGCTTTTCTCTCGCCTCTCGAAGTCTTTCAAGTTCTCGTTGCTTCGCTATTTCCTCAAGTTTTTCGAGTTCTTTTCTCCTTCTCTCCTCTTCTCTCTGTCTTGCCAATTCCTGCTCCTTCTGCAGAATCTCTTGCTCGAGCTGAGCCTTCCTCTCCAACGCTTTCTTCACATCTTCCATTCGAGTGATCTCCTTCGATCTTTCCTCCTTCACAAACTTCAACTGGTCCAACAAATCTCGAGCGAAAGTATCTGGCTCTTTTGTTGTTTGCTCAACACCATCGTTTATTCGATATTGCTGCTGTTGCTCCTGATGCTGTTGCTGACGGAAAGGATATTGCTTTTGTCCTCGTAATCTCTTAGGTTGGCCCCTTTGTTGAGCTAGCGTTTCTAGAGGAACGTAGACTAGTTGGACCTGAAAATAATAATGAAATTATTAAAACTTAATAAAAAATAAGAGAAAGAATCGTTAAACGACATCTACCTCCTCGTTTTCATTCTCTACATTTTCAGGTAAGCCCGAAATACCATGTGCCGTTTGACCTTTCACTTGTTTTCCAGTTGGCCGATATTTTTCTTGCTTCTCTACAAAATCTTTAACATTTTCACGAATATCAACTTGGCTCAATTGATCCGGACTTTGTTCTTCTCTCAATCTATCCTCATGACCTTCACTATAGACTTGACTTTTGCCATTATGCAAGTTTCCAAATTCTTCGTTTTTAACGTTTAAATTCTGATTACCCTTTACTGGCTGATGAAACCGCTGTAATCCTTGCGAGAGGAAGTTTTGAGCAGAATAAATGGGTGGAAGAGCATCGGGAGAGGGTAATGGTGGTACTAACACGTCCGAACTTAAACCTGATATACCTTGCAAATTTGGTATCGTATTTTGCTGCAGCATACGTTTCTCATTCTCCGGGGTACCGAAACTGCTCGGTAGAAGCGTTTGAGACTAAAACGTAGAAACAAGATAACAATATTTATAAAAATCCAAATATGAGTAATGATTCTTTTTATTTATTCTTTTATAATAATACATTACCTGTAATAACTGTTGCTGTGTCCTAAGCTGTTCCTGTAAGATCAGCAACTTTTGAATATTCTCTTGAGTCTTTTGCAATTGCAAAAGTTGTTGCTGATATTGTTCTTGAAGCGCTGGGGGTAAGGAGAGAGATGGAAGATGCGGTAGAGTAGAACTTCCCGATGAAACTGCTTCATTTCCAACGTTACTCGTTCTAATTTGATTCGAAGTACTTCTTGGATTTGCCAATGGAATCCAATCGTTATTTGATACTTGTCGTGACCATCGTTCACCGCTGATACCACCAATTCTTACGCATAGAATTAGACCAGTGGATAGTAGTATCAACGACCAGCACCTCCGCACGATCTGAACAGACGAAATTAAAGGGATTTCAAACTCTTTACCAGTTACTTTCACAAAGTTATTTCGATAAAAGTGATTCGCGATTATGTCATCGTTTTCTTTTTTCTGTGGTAATAATAATTCCAACGAGGGGAATAAATCAAAGGAATTCGTAGAAAGTCAAAGATTATAATATCATACGGCCATCGTTGCCGTAATGATAATGTCAAAAACGAAATAAAACCGCAAGCTCGTAGCGTCGATCACGAAATGTATAAGAAATTCTTTAAATTTCTTGCGGGGTACCGATAAATTAACTCCCCGACGACGCTACTCTCTGATGAATCCTTGCGGTTTATCGTGGTAACGAGGCCGATGTTAAACGTATTTATTTCTTAAAAACTTCAATCATTTCAAATTATCTCTTCGTGATATCTTCTTATATATTTCTCGATTCGGCAATCTCTAAGATAATTTTGTTAATTACAATAAGAAACGAAAGAGACCATTTTCTATGAGGAAACGATAAAGAAGTTCCTTCGATTTTTCATCTCAAAAGACTTTGAAAAACTGCAAAACTTGTGTCGGTGTGTGTCTATGTGCAAAGAGAAATTATCGATTATCGATACAATTTTCCGTTTCATTTCCGCTTCCGGAAGTTTCCGATCGCCTTCGTAAGAGATTTTCTTTCGCTTCTAGCGATACGATGAACCGTGAAATTCGTAGTTACAACGTATAAAATCGTTTTGCTGATATCAAATGAGAAAAAGAGAGTGGGAGAGAGTGGTAGAGAGTAAAAGAAAAGTTTTTAACTTCGTCTCTTCGATTTGTCATATTATATGCGTTAAATACCTTCTTTCAACATTCTAGATTACAATTTTTCGCGCGTAAACATAGATCACATGTTATTATGGCCATTCCAACGTGCGTCAGTGAATGTAGTTGACCTTCTCTCCGTTATTGGTACTGTTCACTGAAAGATCTATGAACGTATTTACGTGCGTAAACGTCACGAGTACTTTAAATATTTCACTCTGTTTTATTTTTTTTTTTTCCTTTTTTTTTTTTTTTGTTTTCTTCCATTTAACTTTATTTCTAAATATTCGAAATATTATAATATTTATATATTTTATATTAAATAAAAAATAAAGGTTTCAAAAATATATAATTACATATTGAATATAAATAAAATTAATCCATTCGATCGAAATATAAATCTCGTAGTGGAGGATTATCATGCTTTTTAATGCTATTAATTTTCTCTGAAACGTCAAATCAAGCGATTATGATAATTTTACTTGAAATTATAATTATTATTATCGGAGAACGTACGGATAGATGCCAATATTGAAAAATATTTCTCCGTTCTCGTCATCTTAAATATCGTTATCATTATTATAATCATTAATCATTGCCGTCATTATCACCTATATTATCGCCATTATGAGAATCGAGATCGTGCTGCACGAGCTGCAAGATCTGGAGTGCAACCGAACTAACGAACTGTGAAACGTCTAAAACCATAGCGTACCAGTGTTTTCTAATAAATAGTTAGACAGGCCGAGCAAACTTTTGCCGGATCTTTATCCACCGTGAACATTCATGTTTATATTAATTAATCTTAATCTTAAATAGTAACACGAAGGAGAATGTGATTTTAAGAAAAAGAAAAAAAGAAAAAAGAAAGAAAAAAAAAAGTAAAGAAGAAAAGAAAAAGAGAAGCAAAATAAGAGAAAAAGAAAGAAAGAAAGAAAGAAAGAAAGAAAAATTTTAACAAGCTCGAGCTTTTACGTGCGAACAAAGAGAAAGTTTTTTTTTCAGTTTAATACAATCGTGTATATCTATGTATGTACTACTGACATCATTTAGATTATGTGCCACAATACACGGTTGAAAACAATTTTTATTGCGGAAGATCGCGTGTCCGTTACGCCGTACGATTTTTCTGCTTTCTTCGTTATTCTTGCCAAGTGCATTCCACAAGAGTAAGATATACCCATGCAGGTGTGTGTATAGATGTGTGTGTGTGCTTGTGTGTATGTATGTGTATTTGTGTGTATGTGTGTACGTGGTACTTCAGAAAAATAAGTTTCTCGAGTGAAAAATAATCGGGCGATATCTTACAGATTGTCTCAAAGTAACTAGCTTCGTTGCATAATATTTTTTGCATTGTTCACGAATGAAAAATAGCATTGTACAGAATCTAACGAAGTTTCCATTAAGGGGAGGTGGAATAAAAGGAAAACAAAAAAAAAAAAAAAAAAAAGAAAAGAAAAAAGAAAAAAAATGTCGATCATACCAGTCAATTAAAACTCGTGACTTGCACCTTTCATTTTTTTTTTTTTTTTTTGTTTTTTTTTTTTTTTTTGAAAATTTACTGACATTTCAACTTTTTTCTTTTTCTTCTTTTCTTTTTTTTTTTTTTTATGATATTATTTCTCAGTTCTCTTTCGAATCTGAGAGAAACGATAAAGAGCGAGATCGATTGTGGCTCGTAACTCCGGAGAAATTACTTTCTCTCATTTGAAAGAAACGTATGGATGTTTAGAATGATTTTCCTTCCAGGTCTCCCTTGTCTGTGCACCTTTAAAACAACACGTAACGTAACGTCACGAAGAGCAATTTTAACGTTAAACGTGTGCAATTATCGATCCCTCCTCTGTGTACAGAACGCGTATAGTTAAGAAGGCGTTAAAAAGGAGGTCGGCACCTTTCTCTCCTTGCCCGGAATCGACACGGCATCTCCCCTCATACTTTTTTTTTTTTTTTTAAATACAGATTAAACATTGTCACGTCAAAATTGTGATAGGAAAAAATTTTGAATTTATCGTTAAATAATATTGTTCCTTTTTAAATTGAAAAATGTAAAAGTTAAAATAAAAAGAATTCGATGTATTTCATCTTTTTCTTTTTCTTTTTTTTTTTTTTTTTTTTTTTTTTGATTTCAAATATTTTATTTAAATTAAATATCATTCAAATGAATTACAATCAATTCATTAAAATTAAATTAGATTTTAATGTAATTTGAATTAATAAAGTTAATTTTATTTTATTCGTGGCGCAATATTATTCTTAGAAAAATATTAAATTTTCCTTTGAAAATTTCTTCGGTGTAATTTAATCATTAAAAGTGCCTCGTAATATGGTCGTAAATAACGTTGAAACATCATCACTGTATTTGTTAATACTTAAGAGATAGGATATTGTCGAGTATTAAAGTCGGATAACTAAAAGTAAAATAACTAAAAGTAGATCGTATTACTACGTACCCGATAATTTCGCAAAGAATCACCTATCTATAAAGTTTAACGATAGTCGATGATTAAATTAATATCTATCGTTTACCATATAGTTATCGTGGTGTGATACGTACAAACTATATTTATTATTAATAACCTCAACGTATTCTATACGTTAATTAACGTTAAGAATTTTAAAAGCATTAAATAACTTCTAACGAAATCAAATCTACATATGTAACATAATCAAGGAAACACCAAAGGAAATGTCATATTTGCAACCTTCGGAATTTCATGCTCCACTTATTCGTATGCACTGCCTTTAGTTTCTTGAACTTTCGTTTCTCCTTCTTTTATCGATAGGTTGACCATTCGATCGAAGCACGACGACGAATCCAACGATTAAAATATTCTATTTTAGTCATTGTAAATACACATACATACATACATACATACATATACATATATACATACATTATATATATATATATATATATATATATAAACATGCATACATACATATTTGTATGTGTATGTGTACATAACTGGAACGCTTATCCTTCTATGTTAGCGCAAGAACGCGAACTTTTGACAGATCAATAAGAACGATGAGAACTACGTGGATACGTAGGTACATAGCTACGTTGGGAGATCTCCTTCCGAATATATATACTAACTCAGGGACGTTATTACTGCTTGGATAACATATGTCGGTCGTATGAAATTGCATACTTGGAATAATTATGGATTGGGAACTTACTATTGCAATAATTTCAAAAGAAGACGGAGGCTTTCGGGAACTGTGAGAAAAAGAGAAAGAGAGAGAGAGAGAGAGAGAGAGAGAGAGAGAGAGAGAAAAGGAGAGAGAATATTCCGTGAAAATGAGAAAAATCGGGATTAGACAAAAAAATGAAGACGAATAATGAGTGAAAAAAAAAAAAAGAAAAAAAAAAAGAAAAGAATGTAAAAATATCAGGTATTCATATTTTTTTAATCAAACTTTTTTCCTTCCTTCCTTTTCCTTTCGATTAAATGAAATATGATTTTTCATATAAATACTCCATTGCCGTTGAAAGAAAGAAAAGCGCAGGATTCGCCTGAAAGAAGGATGTACGTGACGTTAGAACGAGCGAGAAAATCGCCCTTTTTATTTCTTTTTTCCTCGAGAAAAATCTTCATTTAATAACGTTGCGTTCCATCTTCTCCCTTTTCTCTCCTTTTAGAAAAAAAGAATTCGAAAATTCAATTCATCGTGTCGAATCATAGAAAAGATATATATATATATATATATATATATACATTGTTTGCCTTTTCTTCATTTATTTTTCTTTTTTCTACTCTACTTAATACGAGCAGGAATATCATTGCCATCAAAGGACTGGTTTCTTTCTCTCAGCATTTGACTGATGCTGCTGTTGCTGTTGTTGCTGATATCACCGAGAGTAGGCAGTAGCAGTACCAGCAGCAGCAGCAGCAGCAGCAGTAGCAGTGCCAGCAGCAGTAGCAGTGCCAGCACCAGTAGCAGCACCTTACACGAACGGACACAGGTTTCATCGGCGTGCCACTTACGTATATATCTTGTCTTGTATAGAACTTTCTTCGTTGGCCCCACCTTTACTTTCGCCTTCGAACATTTTTTGAGAGTGCCCACTGTCCCACGTCTCGTTCTGTTCTCTCGAGGCGTATGATTCTCCTCTCAGATCATTTCGAATCATACACGTACCTATCTCTTTTTCTTTCTCTATAAAAAGAGACTAAGTGAGAGAGAGAGAGAGAGAGAGAGAAAAAAGAAGAGAGAGCGAGTGGTGGAAGATGTGAGAAAAAGAAAGAGAGAAAGAGAGATAGGTAGGTACACGCCCGTTCACGAGAGTTTCGAGTTTTCAAAGTGAAACTAATAACCGGCTATACGCTCGGAAAGTAATATGGAGACATGAGAAAAGAGTCTCTCGTTGGAAAGGAATTAGTTCCTTGGTTGCGAACTGAACTCTTATCATCAAGGGAAATGAAATTTTACGTTAAAGATGGTGAATTCCTTCCTTTACGTAATTTATTTATTTATTTATTTATACATCTATTTATTCATTAATTTTTTCTTCGTTTATTCATGATCTACTCAAGTGATCCATGAGATCAAGGAAAATTTGAATGGTATGAGAATTTTATACATATATATATATATATATATATTTTTTTTTTTTTCTTTTTTTTTTTTCTATCGTCCACGTTCGTCCAATCTTTTTAAATTTTGTAAATAACTTAATAATTTTTAATATGAGAAATGATAAATGAAAGAAAATGAAAGAAACGAAACTCATGAAAAGATCCGGGTACGATTAGCGACAGATCGAGCATGAAAATGAAAACCTTTCAATTGCGTAATCTCGTTCGGCAATGATATCGAGATTCGATCGGGAAAGGAATTACGTTCGCTAAGAGTCACGAAGCAATGAAAAGATATATTTATCTACGTTTCATGCTACGTATTTCTCTCTCTCTCTCTCTCTCTCTTTGTCTCTCTTCCTCTCTCTTTCTTTGTCTCTCTCTCTCTCCCCTTCTCTCTCTCTCTCTCTCTCTCTCTCTTTTTCTCTCTCTCTTTCTGTTTTATGAGAAATAGGAAAAAGAGAGAGAGAGAGAGACAGAGAGGGAGAGAGAGAGAGAAGACATAAGATGAAGCAAAAATGTAGAAAAGCTACGAATCGATGATACGACATACGACATCTCGGAAGATAGACGTTCACCGACCTCTCGAATTGCGACATAAAGAACGAAGCTGTTCACATACTGACCCCCATTTCAATCCCGGAGGCATATTTGACTCTCCGGCAACTACTTTGTCCGTTATATGATTCTTTCTCTTCAACGGGAAGAGGGATGCGAAAGTGCCAAGTTTAACGATAAAAGTGAAAAATTCGATAGTCGCATTCTTACAACTCATTGTTAATTATTTTAACAATGTTAAATTTATTATTATGATTTCTTTAACATTATCGTAAAATAATCAATAACGATCGAGACAATAACGCTTAAATCGTTATAAACAGATGGAAAACAATTAAACGAATTATAATAATTAACAAATCGATAATAATTTGTTAATAATTGCATTTACTTTTTCAATAATTTTTTTTTTTTTTTTTTTTTTTTTTTTTTTTTTTTTAATTTAAATGCCGTTACAAGACCATTTACGTCTTTCATATTTACGAGAACGTGTAAATGCACATACATACATACTTACATACATATACATATATATATATATATATATATATATATATATATATATATATATGTATGTATGTATGTATGTATACAATATTAAAAACTTCAAGAGACATAATAAGAAAATTGGAAAAATGTTAAGAAAATAAATGTTTCTCGTGATTTTACTTGATGTAAAAATGGACAGAATTTCCTTTGAGAGAATTTCTTTTCTTTCCTTCATTTATTTTATCATCATTTTTTATTTTCTTTTTTTTTTTTTTCTTCAAATCAAACGTTCGAGCAAAAGTTATTTCAAACAGTACATAACGCGTTGTACTCTGACAAATGACGAATGATTTGTAAGAAGAATCACTATTCTCGTAGAACTCACCATTGTGCAGGGTGACTTTGAAGAAGTTGTCGCGACACCGTCGTTTCACCCCTCACTTTCTCGTTTCTCTATTTCTTTCTCTTTTCGTGACAATAATAAAAATCAAATAGTTTTCTAATAATTTATATGATTTATTATTGACGATATAAATAACACTCTATGACACTGCACCACGAACGTTCTTGCATTTCCTATATACCTATCTAAAATTTCTTTGCTATTGTCCAATCTATTTCTTTCCAAAAAAAAAAAAAAAATCGTGGATAAACGCAGGTGGGCACACGCGAGGAGGTGTCCAACTCGAGAGTACGCGTACGGTCTTAGAAGCACGAACAGTTTGAAGGGGCACCATCGTAATGGAGAGTCTATATAGACTCCCCTCCAAAGAGAGACAAGCATTGCCATAAAGCGTGTACCCGATGCAATGTAGACGAAACGTGATCCAAGAGAAAGCCTCTCCTTCGATTGGCCAAACGGAACGGGATCCTGGAAATATACTTCGAAGGCACTTTCCGAAGATCGAAAGGGATCGATCATATTTACGTATGCATGATCACGATGGATGACCTTGCCCAGTATGATCTTACCTGCTACTTGCCATCTGGATCATTTTATTCTAGATATTTACTTGATACTTTGTTTTTCTTCTTGCCTTTCTAATTTTTAAATCCCAACGAAATTATCATTCTAATCCTTTTTATTTATTAATGGACCATAATGGATTCTGATCGTGAAAACATAGATTATTTATTGATACGCTCCTTTCTATCCAAGTAACAGCATAACTAATTAACGATGGCATAGTTAATGTACCGAGCACTATATCGAGAGAAGATTCTTTTTACTCTTTCTTCTTTTTATTTTTCTTCTTTTCTTTTTTTCGTTTTTCTTTTCTTCTTTCCTTTTTTTACTTTTTTCTTTTCTTTTTTCTTTTTCGTTTTATAAATAACACACAAGCGTGAAAAATAAACCCAGGTTGTTGAAACATTACAAAGAATCTTACCCTTTTTCTACTATTTCTATTCGTTTTGAACGTCATCTTATACGACTTCTCGAAAGGGTACTCAAGCGATGGGAGTCCAACAAAAAGGGTCGTCGACCTTTCCTCGTCTCACGGACACACTAAAGCCAAATGTGTACCTATTTAAATGTACACGCTAAAGAGAATAACTTCTTAGCGTTCACAAACGATGTAATTTACGATCTTATTTTGAAGATCGACAATGTTTAAACTTATCGAGTATGATCTCTTTGAGTGGTCCATTAAATGATCCATCAAAAATAATGGAGATTGTACAATGTAGACATATGGGAAACTAAATATATAAATAAAGGGTATAAAGGAGAGTTATCAAGTATCTGGGTCTCGAAGATTGGAAGTATCCTTCCCTTTCACTAGCGCAAACCAGAAAAATCGGTACAAATTTCTATGTGTATGTACGTGCGATCCATTAGGCCGGAACGAACACATAGATGAAAGAGAGCTCGGATATGGTATATACATGTATGTATGTATTTATATACGTATGTATGTATGCATTTATATACGTATGTATGTATGTATATATGTACATATCGAGTATATACATACGTACTTACATACTTACGTACGTATGTACGTATACGCGTATCGACGGAATCCTTTTCGCTTCTATGTATGTACGTACGTATATATAGATTAGAAGTTATCACGCATGTGTGGCCGTGCATAAAATAGAGAATAAGAGATAAAAAGGATTCGATGTTAATCCGTAACTCTACTACGTACGTAATATCTAACATCGACGAAGGAATTTATCTCGAATCGAAGTAGAAAGACGAAGATTTTCCCCTATCGCTTAGCGTTCGGGCATAGAATAGAAAGGAATCGATTTCAAGGTCAACGTACGAAGGAGAGGATACTCATCGAATTTTCAGTTATCACCCATGACACGTATGTGTACGTGTCGCGTGATACTGATTATTTAATACCTAAATAAATTCCATTCAAATCTTTCGTATAACATAATTACCGTAATACATGATATATATTAATAATTATAATAAAATACGAAATTTAAAGTAATTAGATTTTTTTTTATGTATGATACATCGATTTAACATTATTAGAAACATTTATTATAGATTTCTTGAAATTGGTTAAATAAAAAATTAGTTTAGAAAAAAGTCGAAAGTATAGTAAAATATGATCATTATGAATGTAATATATTATTTATATATAAGAAGTTATTGTATAAGGAAGGAATGAATAAGTAATAAATCTTTAAAGTGCTCTTAAATAAACTATACAATGCTGTATATATATATATATATATATATATATATATATATATATATATGTAAATAGCTAAAACGAAATCTACATATGTGTATATATTATACATATCCAACTATCTAAGTAAATAACGTAATTTTCTCATTCGCCAAGATTCGCGTAGTAATTATTCAAAGTATAAGGGACAACTCAGGCCATTGTGAGATACAATGGAGATAACGTCGAAGAATTACCTCTTTCTCAAGTAGCACTGGGTGGATCCACTTCTTTTCATGGATGGTTTGATACTAGTTCTTGCTTTAACTAAGGATAATTAACAACGAAAGGGAAAGGAAAAAAAAAAAGTATAGAGAGTATGAAAGTTATGGTTCATTTTCCGAGTGGCTCCGATTTCTCTGTTTTTCGATTTATTGCTTTTTCGACACACCCACGTACACACACACACACACACACACACACATACATACGGAAAAGAGGATCGTTTTATTTAAAGATAGTTGATTGTATCGGAGACACGTAGCGAATACGCAAGATGCAATCATCAGTGCGCCGTATATCCGGTCATTGAATTCGAACTCTTCTTCTTCTTCGTTATTTACTCCTCCTTCCTCATCTTCGTCCTCTTACCATTGTATGTACACGAACATTGTTCCCTCCCTTTCTACATTTTTCATAAGATACACATCATGTTTTAGGTGGAGTTAACGGCGAGAGGGGAAATCTCTACTATCCCATATATCCATACGTATGTGCATACATACATACATACATATATAAATACATGGATACACACACACATATATATATAGATAATATACAAATCATCATACAGTCGGAGATTCAAGAGAATATTTTTCAGATGCAATTACCTCTCCGTGAAAGAAGTTTCGTCTGAATTGAGAGAACGGGAAAAGAAAAATATTTTATATTCCTGATAATATTTGCGATCGCAGTAATATTTTATTCATCGAAACAAGAGAAATCATAAGTATATTTCGATTGTGATTATGTCCTTGAAAAGAATTCGTCTCGTTCTTAGTCATTGCCTAATGAAGAGAGTTGAGAATTTTCGTAAGAGTTCGACTAAATGACCCACACTACGATTCCTATCAAAAGTTGCATAAGAGTAGCATACGTTCCGGCTGCCTCTCACTTTTCTTGGTCGTGTCGTTCAGCTAATATGAAGAGATATAGAACTACTCCTGTAAACTCGTGCAAAACTTGATCGAGCTACATTCCCGGTGGATAACGTACGATCAGTTATGCCAATACAAGAGTGACGCTTTTCAAAAGTTTCAAACCGGTTGGAGTAATAAATTTTATTATTTACAGACGTTTTCTCGAAAGAGAGAGAGAGAGAGAGAGAGAGAGAGAGAGAGAGAGAGAAGACTGAATAAATAAATGTTAACGAAAAGTCTTATTATTTTTATTCAATTTACATAAATAATTATTCTTTACGATTAGACGGTAAATTTAGGCTAAATTTAACTTAAGAAAATATTAGTTTTAAAGCAATCTATTTAAATTTTGAAGGAGAGAGATAGAAAAAGAGGGAAAGAGAAATAGAAAAAAAGTTGGTGTACGACCGTCGTGAAATAGAGTGCGTGAGAAAAAAAGTGAGAGAGAGAGAGAGAGAAAGAGAGAAAAATTGTAAAGTTGGTTCATTGAAAGTTGAAATGTTGAAGTTGTGCTTTGGGTTCGAAACTTAGCAACGGAAAAAAAATTGTATTTCGTAAATATCACCAATTCTTTACCTTCTATCACTCGGATGACGTACTTTTAAACAAATTTTCACATCGACGATTGCACGAGTCCGTCCAATAGAAAAAATGTTGTTTCTCACTTCGAATCGTAGAACGTCACATATGATCTAAAATAATGTGCTAATGCATTTCGAAAAAAAAAAAGAAGTATAAAAATTATAATTTTTTTAAAACTTAGTTATCTCCGTCATACTTGATTGATTTAAATTTAAGAAAAAAAAAGAAAAAAACCCCCAGTTTTTTTCTCCGTTTTTCTTTTTACACCACCTATCTCGAAACTATTTAATCGAGTGCATCGTTCAATTAATTCCAAAAGCATTGATAATCTCCATCGAGTTAGACGGCCCCAGTCGAGACTTTCACCCTTTCTTCAACGGTTCAATGTACATTATATACATTCATACATACTATGTTCAGACTATCAACGTAGTATTTGAAAAGGAAGTTTAGCTAGTTGAATGTTGCTGGTCGTGTGTCCTTGCGAAATAGAATCGCGCAAGAATATCTTTCTCTTCCTTCTGCGTGCATTCATCGAGCTACTTTTCAACGATACCGCTCTTTGCTTTTTCCAGCTGTCTTATAACTTCTTTCTCTTTCTCTTTCTCTTTCTCTCTCTCTCTCTTTTTTCTCTCTCTCTCTATCTCTCTTTCTCTCCCTCGTTCTTTCTCTATCTTTCTTTCTTTTTCGTCTCTCCTACGTCTCTTTGCGTTCAAACATACCTCTCGGGCTCGTTGCCTTTCTCTTTTGAACGTTTCCTTTATATTCTGTTCTCGACATGGCCTTTCTCTTTCAAGCGATTCCTTCATTTTCGTTCTCTGAATGAGAAGCCACAGAGTAGCCCTGGAAAAAGAAATAGGAAATTATCATTCGTCTTGCTGGGTGGTTAGGGCTAATTTATCGGTAGAAGACAATAGATTTTTATTCGAAAACCAATAATGTTGAGATCATTGCAGGTGAAAGTTATCCCGCCCGTAAAATACAATGCATTCCATCTTTCTTCTTTTTCTTCTTCTTTTTTTTTCTCCTTCTTCTTCTTCTTCTTCCTTTCTGTAATTACATTAATAATAATCGGTCACAGGTATATAGTTTCTCTCTCCCTCTCTTTCTCTCTCTCTCTCTCTCTCTCTTTCTCTCGCTCTCTTTCCCTCTTTATTTCTACTTCTTTTTTATCTCTTTTAAATTCCATCATAAAAGTATCCTTTCCCTTTTTCAATTGTACTTTAGTAATTCCCTGAATTATAGGATCGATCGGTATTTTTTCTCTTTCTCTTTGAGATTGATTAAACGCTTCGTTCATTAATTCCATTAATTACTTAGCAAGAACTGGACGAATGGAATTCACGATGATACGATATCTACATACATATATTCTCGATGAAATCCTAATGGTAATCTTGATTGAAATTCGAATTTTCATAAAACACGGAAATGAATAATTTCAACTTCGTAAAAGTTAGGCGAAAGTAAACTGAAATTCTATCATCGATTCTTGTTCGAATAATAATTCATTTAAATTCCAAATAGTTAAATCGGTGTTGAAGCGAAACAACGATAATGTCCGATGTGTGTAATAATATGCGGAAAGAATAGTAATCTTTGAAAGTTAATTTATTAAAACATTTCGTTCATGTTTTAAGACACTTATTTATCTATTACTTTTCAACCTATCACACGATCATCGATTGAAACATCAATAAATTAAATATATATTCTTTATTTAGATATATTTCAATTTGAAAGATAATACATTAGATTTGAACTTTTTAATGTTTCATTAATATTTTAAAACGGCACTTATTCTAATCGATTAACCGATCGTTTATTTAAAAACTAATTAATTAAACATTCCACGTTTCACAGAAAAATAAATACAAGAAGGAATTTGTTTGCAAGACATTTTTTTTAATCGATTACTCGACAAATATTGCCTTTGAGGAAGTAATTGTGACTTTTGCGAATTTCGAAAATATCGCGTACATCGTGTCGTATACTTAGTACGACAGAGAGTACCGGGAGAGAGAGAGAGGGAGGAGAGGTGGGATGGAGAGAGAAAAAAAAGAGAAAGAGAAATATATGTACACATATATATATATATATATATACGAAGAAGATGAGCGGTCTACGAACGTAAAAGTATGCGTCATATTATGCGAGGAAGGCGCGTCGAGGTCATCGTGGCGGATGAGCAATGAACTTGACCGGAAGTGGGTCAGGGTAGATCTTCCTCCATAGCGAAAAGTATCTTCCTCCTCTTATGTTAAACAAGCTCTAGCGTTCTTGATACGAATAAGAAACGAATTATCCACAATGAATATATAAATATACATATAAATTGTTATAAAGAAATGGTACTTTGTAATTTAAGAAAAAAAAAAAATAAATAAATAAATAAACAAAAGGAATTAACAAAAAAATAATAATACAAAAGACAGTATAAAAAAGACAGTATATAAATATATCTACGTACAGTTCATCGTGTCCTCTTTCTACGAAATAAATAATCGAATTATTAAAGATAATTTTATGTGAAATTTCACTTATTACGATAATGATCGTCCAAAGCTTGAAACGTAACCGAATGAGACTGTAACATATATATATATATATATATATATATATATATATAAGTTCCTTCCTTCTCCCCTTATATATATATAATATATAACAAATACATATATGGAAGGCGTCTAAACTCGTAACATAAATTATATAATAGACTTAAATAATAAGAGGTAAATACCATTACAAAGCAGTATATTCGTGTATGCGTATGTGTGTGTGTGTGTGTCTGTGTGTGTGAGTGAGTGAGTGTGTGTGTGTCTATGCACCATTATTATTATTATGAAATACTATTTGTGAAAATAAATATAAACTCAACGTAACTTGTTCATTAAGTTCGCACGAACTCGGATGTGTTATTGGTAAATATATTGTGTACGTGGGAAAATAGCCAGGTCAAGGAAGATAAAATGTAACCGATATAAAGGTCAATCGGAACAACACGTTTGACTCGCCCACTTTGGCTGTACGAGATCCAAACACAAAACGTAATAAGCACGATCACCTATATCAATTGTTTTCGAAAGTATTAAACAATCTCTTTTGATCGTACTACTGATCACACTTGGTCAAGATCTTTCCCATGAATAGTTGGGTGTTGTCAAGGATATTATCGACCTACATACATATATGTACATAAACACGTATTGTGCGATGACAGTCAATAATTTAAATATTGCATATGAACATCCTTTCTATACAGATTTAATGTAAATATGTTTAGTCGAAAATAATAATGAAAATGTTGTAAGAAAAATCGAGCAAGAATTTTTTATCAGGATGATTATAAAAGTACGAAGAATAGAATAAGATGAATAGAAATTACATGTAAAGAAAAAAAATAAATAAATAAAAAGAAAAAAGAGAGAAAAAAATTTATGTCACGAAAGTTAACAAGCAATAATGTCACCGATTGAGTTGACTTTTTCTCCGGTTCTATCAATGAATGCAGACGATCAGCTTTGAAAGTAATTAAACAATTATCGTATTATAGTTTTTTAGTTTTTTCGTTTTTTGTCCCGACACATTACTGACAAGCTTTCTTTTCTTTTCTTTTCTTTTCTTTTCTTTTCTTTTCTTTTCTTTTCTTTCCCTTTTATTTTTATTTTATATTTTATCCTTCTTTCTGTCACACTGTACCAATGCCCGTTGTTTATTATTAAATAAATAAATAAATATATAAATCCAATCAATTTGTAAAATTCTCAAATATCTTAGAAAAAAAGAAAAGTAAATCATTTTCTACGCGATTATGCAAATGGAATAAACTGAACAAAAATTACGTGAATCGTATCGGGTATTTTTTCTTTTTCTTTCTTTTGTTCTTTTTTTCTCCTACTCAAGCAAAGTAGATTAAGAACGTAATGATCAGACTGGTTAGAGGCTCGTGAGATCACTAGGAGAAAGTGGTGTCTCTCTATCTCGTGTCCCTTATCAACAGGATTTATGAAACTTTAAAAATATACGCCATGAAATAATAATAATAATAATAATAATAATAATAATAATAATAATAATAATAATAATAATAAAAACAATAATGACAAATTGGCCAATGATGTTGAGAGCGTGAACGATTAGCACATGAGAATATACCTAAAATATAAAAAAAAAAAGAAAGAAAGAAAGAAAAGAAAAAAAAAAACAAACTTTCATCGGGGCGTTGTAAGAGCTGGCAAAAGAATGCGACTGATCTTACTAACTCGTTCTTTTGAAGAAAGGAGCCTCGTTCTATAGAAGTTTCTATACTTATTCTACTTTAGTATCTAACGTAGTTCACAGAAACGACGGGAGTCCAGTACTTCGTTACTTTGATATCAACTCGATCCGGATGCATCGAATAGAGGCGAGAAAACTGGACTTACCGGCTTGAACTGCCATACCAACCCAATTGGAACTTTCCACAGCAAAGTATGCGCGAAAATTTCCGTTGTAACCTTTTCGAATCGTACATACTTGCGATATATATATATATATATGTATGTATGTATATATTTAGACACTATTTCTTCGTTCTATTTCAAGAGATTTACTTTTATACGATGCGAAAATCTTCTATCGATCTTCGTTGGTAATATTTTATGAAAGGAAGGAAGTCTTAGTGAAAATATCGCAGAAAAAGAAAAGAAAAGAAAAGAAAAGAAAAAAAAAGAAACGAATGATCTTTAAGAATATCGTAAAAATTTATATGTTTTTGAGAAAGTACGAAGACGAGAGACTAATCTCGACCTCGACTTTCACCTTCTCGCAAGGTCTAGGCCGCTTACAAGTCTGATCCTCCTCAAGGCACGGACACACAAGTTTTATAATGTACATATATATATA